>NC_057710.1:70230919-70245975 GCF_004010195.1 Chiloscyllium plagiosum
GGATATAGATAAGCTGCAGTGCTGGGCAGAAAGGTGGCAAATGGAATTTAATGTAGCTAAGTGTGAGGTGATTCACTTTGGTAAGAGTAATAAAAAGATGGGGTACTGGGCTAACGGTCGGTTACTTGGTAGTGTGGATGAGCAGAGGGGTCTTGGTGTCCATGTACACAAATCTTTGAAAGTTGCCACCCAGGTAAATAGTGCGGTGAAGAAGGCATATGGCGTACTGGCTTTTATTGGTAGAGGAATTGAGTTCCGGAGCCCTTAGGTCATGTTGCAGTTGTATAAGACTCTGGTGCGTCCGCATCTGGAGTATTGTGTGCAGTTTTGGTCGTCATATTATAGGAAGGATGTGGAGGCACTGGAACGGGTGCAGAGGAGGTTTACCAGGATGTTGCCTGGTATGGTAGGAAGATCGTATGAGGAAAGGCTGAGGCACTTGGGGTTGTTTTCATTGGTGGAAAGAAGGTTTAGGGGTGACTTGATAGAGGTGTATAAGATGATTAGGGGTTTAGATAGGGTCGACAGTGAGAATCTTTTTCCTCGTATGGAGTCAGCTATTACAAGGGGGCATAGCTTTAAATTAAGGGGGGGTAGGTATAGGACAGATGTTAGGGGTAGGTTCTTTACTCAGCGAGTCGTGAGTTCATGGAATGCCCTGCCAGTAGCAGTGGTGGACTCTCCCTCATTATGGGCATTTAAGCGGGCATTGGATAGGCATATGGAGGATAGTGGGCTAGTGTAGGTTAGGTGGGCTTGGATCGGCGCAACATCGAGGGCCGAAGGGCCTGTACTGTGCTGTATTCTTCTATGTTCTATGTTCTATGTACTGAAAAGGCAAGCAACTGAGTGCAGTCTTTGATGCAATCCCTGATTTCTCATACCTCAAGGTAATGTGCACACCCAACATTAAATTCACTCATTTAAATTTTAGCTCAAGGCCAGAAATATTATTATTGCCTCAGACATTTTTAAACATAAGTTCTTTATGGTTAATTATGGGGATCACTTTAAAAGTGTCCTTCTAGAATTGCATGCAAGATGATGAAAAAAACCATGTAGGCCTGCTAGAAAAATCAGCATAGATCAAAACATAAGGCCATAAGACATGGGAGCAGAAATTAGGCCATTCAGCCCATTGAGACTGTTCCACCATTCATTCATTGACGATGTTTCTCAACCCCATTCTCCCACTTTCTCCCTGTAACTCTTGACAATCAAAAACCTATCTATCTCCACCTTAAATACATTAAATGACTTGGCCTCCACAACCTTCTGTGGCAGTGAATTCTGTGTTTACAAACAAAAACAGAAATTGCTGAAAAATCTCAGCAGATTTGACAGCAGCTGTGGAGAGAAAATCAGAGTTAAAGTTTTAGGTTCAGTGCCTTTTTTTTAGAACTCAAAATGTTTACGTACAAATGGGATCACTGAACGGGAAAGCTAAGTCACTGGATTTAAATAGATAACAAAACATCACATCACTGTACAGTGGTTGTTTAAAAACCATAAAGATCTGAAATTGTCATTATACTCTCCCGGAACACATAACTATAATGGCAAATTTCATGTAAGACTGAACATTAATGGAGTCTGAAACTAGGCAATGGAACAGAAAAATGATCAAATACTATAACATAGAACACCTTCCATCTGGGTGTATCAAGGCTTGGAAAGGCAAGTGCTCTCTCCAGGTCTGTAAAAAATAAACTAGAGCATTGTGAACACAGCCCAGACCATCATGCAAGCCAACCTCCCATCCATTGACTCCATCTACACTTCTCATTACCGTGGAAAGGCAGCCACAATCATCAAAAACCCCTCCCAACCTGGATATAAACTCTTCCATCAGGTAGAAGATACAGAAGCTTAAACACACATACCAACAGGTTCAAGAACTGATTCTTCCTTGATGTTATTCTGAATGCAACTCTCCAATTTCAAATCTAATGTTGATTTTGCTTTAATGCACCTCTTGTGCAGCCATAATCTTGTATGCCCTTCTCTGAATAAACAAGTCCTTGTACGTTAGGATCTGCCTGTATTGCATGCAAAACAAAACTTTTCACTGTACTTAGGTACATGTGACAACAATAAATCAAATCAAATCCCATATACTGAAAGAAAATTGGATACCTATCCAAGTTTGTCAGCTTTCATTTGAAGTCTGAGCACACAAGGTCAGGTGAAATGTTATGCTGATAATTAATCCACGCTGTCAATCAAAAATGATTTTTTTTTAAAAAATGACACAAATGTGGTCAAAGACTGCAAGGATGATTTCACAGAAACCTTTGTGCCATCCAATGCAATTAGAATATTTCCTAAACTTTCGCAAACACGCAAACTGTCAGGAGTAATTCCAGGTAATGACCACCCTCAACTTCCATGGCTCCACCTTCATCCTAGCTCACAAAAGAATGATGTGCTAACTGAGCCAAATTTATAGATATAGATAACTGACGTATTATTTTTAGCATGCCTGTCATCTCCATGACTTTTCCCACTGTAATATCAAGGCACCATAAGATTAACTTTAACTTATTGTTGTGCTTCTCAAAAATAGTAGCATTATTAATGTCACACCACTAGTGCCCCTCTGCATCACAATAAAGATTCTCATAAGCAAAGAAATGATATCTATATCACATTATGTAGCTTGTCTGTGATAAGGAACAAGACTTTCTGCAAATCAATGATTGCTTCCCAGGCAGCAGTGATGGATCATCAGTCATTAACCCAATGTCTCAGGCTGTTAGATAATTGGCTGGTTAGCTCAGTTGGCTGGATGACTGCTAAGCGATACCAATAACAAGGGTTCAGCTCCCAACATTGTCTGAGGTTTACCATGAAGGACTCTAGTTCTCAACTTCTTCTCTCACTCTGACCCTCAGATTAAATTGCCACTAGTTGTGACTCTATCTAATGAAGGAACAGCCTATGGAGTTACTTTTTTATTAGATACCATTAATGTGCCATCCTGTTACACATTTGCTTCAAGGCTTCAGAGTGTTAGAGATAGAGAACTCTATAGACCTCCTTATCCTCTGCTGCTCACCTCTTGGGAGACAACTGACAGAATTTGCAGCATCTTTATATCCATCTGATGTAATCGTGTTGCTGGATATGTTAATTCTGGTAGTCAAAGTACTTAAGCAAGCTTTATTTTGTATTATTTTTGCCATTGCAATCCATTTTGTTTTCAAGTTGATTTTTCAGTACTGGTTCTGCTTCCATTTCACTGGTTTATGTGGAGATCAGCAGCAGTCAGAACTTATGGTCAAGTGCACATGTGTTCTCAGAGGCTCTACACTTAGGATCTGGCTTTGCATATCTAATTAACAACCAAAGTGGAAGCTCGGGAGGGGATTTTGATGAAAAACAAGACCAGCATATCTTCCCTGAACACCATTCCACTTCAAGATGGCAAATTGGAAATTATGTCACTTAAAATATATATGTATCTTAAAATATATATAAATGATGCACAACTACGTTGACAGTAGTTAATGATATTTGCTTAGTTTGTGCATTTGACTAACATAATTAACTTGTAAACTACCACTACTGCATTATAAATGACAATTTTAATGGGCAGAAAGTCATGAATTAGCGCTATTAGAGGGACATCACCCCAGGGGATTATTATATAAAATTGTACTCTTATTTTCTATGATGCACAATGTCATTTTGATGCTATGCTTAAGTAATATATATGTATTATATAGAGATTACTAGCATAACCTTTTCAGATCTGCAGCCCAAAATCTTGAGTAAAATTTTATATTCATTTTTTTAAGAGGAAACTGGCCTAGCTTAAAGCAGGTTTTAAAGGATATTGAAACAATTATCTGAAAATCCGAGGACGCAAAGGTTGCTAACCTGCTGTGTGGTCTGTGGAAAATAGTTTGAAGAACACCACAGGATATACAGGATAATAAAACAATGGTATAGTCTCACAGTTGGCAGCAAAGTGATTAATTCTGTTTAGAAACAGGACTTCATGATTTATTGCTGTCAGAAGGAATGAGTTTTTCTGTGCTAATTATTTCCATTAGTGCACCGAATACTGAGATTTTAGATCAGCAACCTTACAACTGTTAATATGTCCCAACATATCTGAACACATGCTAATGACAGCACAGCGCTTTGTATTGGAGCTAATATATATATATGGCTATCTTTGCTAGGTCTCAAGACTGTTTTCACTCTTCTCCTTGTTTTAATTAGCTCGAAAAATCTGTTACCTCAAAGGAGGTCACATTTTTATCCACTCATGGAACATAGGCGTTACAGGTGGCCAGCACTTATTGGCTATCCCGAGCTGCCATTGAACTGAGTGCTTTGCTCATCCATTTCAGAGGATGGTTGAGAGTCAACCACAATACTGTGGGTCTGGAATTCCATGTAGGCCAGACCAGGTAAGGATGGCAGTTTCCTACCCTGAAGGGCATTAGTAAACCAGATGTTATTTTCCTGACAATCGACAAAGGTTTCACATTTATCAGTAGATTCTTAATTCTAGAGTTTTATTGAATTCAAATTCCATGATCTGCCATAGTCAGATTTGAACCTGTCTCACCAGAACATGAGCAGCTTTTCTGGATTAATAGTCCAGCAGTATTGCCATCAGACCATTGCCTTCCGCATATACTTGATTTAAAGTGTGCCCTACCCTTGTTTGTTTCTTTCAAAGCATGGATATTAATGGTGAAAGCAAGAAAATTGAAATCAGGGAAACACAGATCTATAGTACCAGTCTGGACCACGGGTGTTAATGAGTTATCCTCTTTTGGTTTAATCTAACTATTTTTATTTCTTCGGTGATGAGACAAACTGAAGATCTGAATGAATCATATTGGACTTGAAATGTTAACCCTATTTCTCTGATCACAGATGCTGCCAGACCTGCTGAGTTTCTCCAGCATTTTCTGTGTTTATGTTACTAGCCCTCCAATCTACCTTGTATTGACCACTGACTTTTGCTTTCAGAGGTTCACTCTGGAAAAGCAGTAATGCCAATACTTCATCTTTTGTGTGTAATGTTCTAATCATTGCATGTTTTCCTGCCCATTCTCTCATTTTTGCGCACCAAATTTTCAAATGCTCTTCTGCTGCTTTACATGCTACTGTGAGTCTTTCCAAAACATGGACACCAAACTGAACACTGAGAGTTCAACTTTGCGCTTTGAAAACTTTTTCTTGGTCAATTTTAATGGATCCTTTGCAATATATTCCAGACAAGTTCCCAAACTTTTTCATGACTCATTGGAGTAGTACGCTGGATATCAAGCCCTAGTATTGCCAGAATCATCACCATATAATCATAGATTTATACAGCACAGAAATGATTTCATCAAACTATCCTAAGTCTCCAATATACCTGACTGACAAACTTAGGTTAAAATAAAATGATCACGAGGTTTCTGTACTTAACAAGGAAATATTTATTTATTACCAGCAAATTATCTTTAATCAATGGCAAATAGGAAGTAGGAATTTTTAGCTTATAACACTGCATCTTAAACTCTACCTCTCACATACAGGCAGACAACGAGAAGGCAAGATATAGATATCAAAGATGGGAAGAAAAGAAAATCGGGGGAACACAGTTTGATTACACCAGTAGGGATCAAAACTTGATTAGTTGTTCCTTTTCCTTTGCTGATGAGACAAGGTTATTTGACACCAATGCCATCTTTTATTTATTGTTTGAGGATTTGCCTTTCTTTTTAAGAGTTTCTGAAGGTGATTTTCCATTTTCCATTTGAACAAGGGAATTGGCAGATAAAGGGAGTGGGAGGCAGCTAGCTGTTACTGGAGACTTTCCTGTACCTCCACACAGGAGAGAGAAAGACTCACGCCGATTTTTGATGCTTCCATTTTGCAGGTTCGGTATTCCTGTTGCACCATCTCAAAATAAACCTGGTCAGGGGCCAATCAAAACATTGTTTCAAGCAATTGTCCCCTAGTTCAGAACCCATCAGCACCCTTCCATTTGCTTTCTCTCCTGTTCTTCCTGGAACAGGCATCATTGTATGTGATGCATACTGTGCTCCAGTGAACATGATTTTAAAAACTGCAGCTATCTTTTTACGCAGTGTCTTTGGTTGAAACAATATCTCCCTTTTTTAGTCCACAGTTCAAAAATAAAGTAAATTTTTAAAATGTGGTATTTACAAGTAAACAAATCTAGGCACTTTTACTGTAGTATCCATCATGCCATCATCCCGAGTTACTGAACCATTATTATCACTCGAGGCAAACATTGACAAAACGATCAGGTTTACAACCTTCCAAAAATATCCGACAAAAGAAGATTCTACAAATATCATGCCATTTGTTACTAAAGTCTTGCTTAAGTTGAACCAATTTCTGTTTATTTTTTAAATTTTTGCCTCAAGTGCATTGTTATTTTTTGAACTGAGCTATGAATTAAACCAATTCATCACAAGTTGCATTTGTGCATACCAAGCATATACAAATTTAATGATTTTTACTTTATATGCTGTTGTGTTAAGTTGTTGACCTAATTCTACAACTTCATTGCTGTATCTCTAATGCAAAACTGGTGAACCCTCAAACAATAAAACAAAATAGCTAAAAAATAACTGTTTGCAATTTCTGTATGAAGATCCCAAGGTTTTCCTGCCAGTGTTATAGTGTGAGACCAATAAATTACTTTTGAACTTCCAAAGCTCTTTATGAAGCTGATTTTTGAACTGTGCCAGGTAAAATGTAATTATATTGCATTACCTCATAAGGTCACTTTTCTAGTGATGATGCAATAATTTCTCTGAAAGTAAAAGCAGATAAATTGTACAAAGCAGGGGTCTGTTCATTGTTAAAAGTCCCATCATTTATTCTACTTGTATTGTTACTTCAGTCATTTTAATACTTAATGAATATGATGCATGGTCAAAAATAATCAGTCAGATTGAGACAACTTAGCACAGAGGAGAGCTATTGCCTGTTTTCTAAAGAATCAAAGCCAAACTCATCATTTTTCAGATTTATAATGGCAAAAGAGATCAAAATAATGAAGAGACCTTGAGAACATTTTAGGTTCATCAGCAGAGAATGTAGTATTATTTCTTTGAGTTTGTTAAAAAGGATTAATTACTTGTGACAATATTGTTTTTGACAGCATCAGTATTATATCTTCATTTATTTACTTTAAAAACACATTTTTATGATTCTATGTTCTATGATTCCTTGTTCTCCAGGATAAACTTTCTCTATCTCTCTGAGTTGCTAATTCTGACCAATTTGATGAAGTGCATATCACTCTGTAGAAGTAGGATTGAACTTCTATTAAGTTAACTGTGGCCCAGATCTTCTGGTGTCAGTAAATTGAAGACTAGACTGTATCTAACATTTTACATGTCAGGACGTCTAGGAAATCCGGATGCTTCAACCATTGTGAGAATTGCTTGGAAAATTTAAACTTCCAAAGGGCCATTATCCAGCATCTGGAATTCTCCAAAAAATGTCTCCAACACTGACTTGGAGTTGGATGCTTCAAATATTAATATTTCCAATTCTCCAGTCTTCTAGCAATACTCTGAGTTTAAGGCAGGCTAAAAATCTATGGTCAGTGCCTTTGCAATATATACTGAGATTTCCAAGTATCCTTGGATGCATTCCATTTGGTCCAGTGACTTGTTCACATTAGGTACAGACAGCTTATGTGATACTCCCTCCTTATCAACTTTGAACCTTTCAAGTGACTGGGTTTCCTCTTCTGTCACCATGGCCTGGAAAGCATCTGCTTCTTTGGTAAAGACAAATGCAAGATATTTCCTCAATAATTCAGTGTTGCTCAATTGGCTGGATAGCTAGTTTGCAATGCAGTGTAATGCCAATAGTGTGGGCTCAACTGCTGTGGTTACAGTGAAGGAGAGCCCTTCATAGCCTCTTTTCTTGTCTGAGACATGGTGACCTATACTAGTAACCTTGGTCTAATGAAAGAGCAGCCTTATCATCCAGTAAGACAGTGACGACTTTATTATTGATGTACCTCTTGAAGAGTCTGGAATTTCACTTTTATGCTAGTTATGAGTTTTATTTTCATAAATCCCCTTTGCTTCCATTAATAGCTTTTTCACCTCTTTTCTGAACCTTCTGTATTTGGCTTGGTTCTCAATAGTATTTTCTATCTGATACCTTCTATGAGCATATATTTTCATCTTAATCTTGATTCTATCTCTGTTATCATCCAGGGGGATCTGCATTGTTTTCCCTACCCTTTTTCTTTGAAAACAAAACAAAGACATGTGGATGCTGGAAATCAGAAACAAAATCAGAAGTTGCTAGAAAAGCTCAGTAGGTCTGTCAGCATCTGTGGAGAGAAAGCAAAGTTTTGGGTCCCGTGACCACTTTTCAGAACTAGAAACTCTTCTAGTTTGACCAAGATGTGGTTGTCTTCTAATATCTTACACGAAGCAGGCCCTGTAATTTATTTTGCTTAAAGAGCATACAGCTGCAAACTTCACCACGAGCAGCAGCGTATATAGCATAGCAGTCTGGCCTACCCACCAATCATTCAAATGAACAGGTGGTACAGCAATAAGCAGGCAGCACATTGCTGGTATGTTGCCTGTTTATAATGAACAGCTAGTGCAGATTCATCATGTATTGTGATCCCCTTTCCCATTTCCCCTTTCATTGCCTTCAAAATAGGAAAGGGAAGAATAGTCAAATAATCTGGGAAAAGTATGTTCATAGGTATTAAGAAGAAATTAGTTTACCAAAAACTCCAAACTTCTGAGTCAATTAAAAATCACACAGTTTTCACATTCAACAGAAACAGTTCTATAAAACGTTTTAAAAAGTAGTTTGGTAACACAGGTAATTTGATTATATTTTTAAGAGGAGCTGTCATTTGAATCTCTAAATTTGTTAGTGAAAATAAGTCTGTAGTACACTTGCACGGAACATAAGAATCATTTAACATTTTTAAAAGTATTCATTGTTGTTTTATAAATATTTTTTCTGTTGTTTCTAAAATAGAGATTTATCCTTGAGTGGAGTAGCCTAGAGAATGATTAAGTCTGACTTAAAGGCAAAATTGATTCAAGTGCACATATTTCCCATTGGTTTCTATGGCATTGAATTCCTGTTTAATCTTGATTATTTTTCTCATGCATGGGATTTGATTTTGTGTTGCAGTGCACCTAGAAGATCTAAGGTGACCTTGTACTCTCTGTTTATGCACCACAAACCATTAATCATTCATTAATGGCCTAAATCACCTGACTTAAGTCTGTTCCCAGTGAAGTATCTCACAATTTGTTTTGGCCTTCAAATGCACTTTATCGTGTTTCCTACTTGAAAGCAAGTGGTTGGAGCAGATAACTTGATGTACTCATTTTCAGGGTTCCTATAGCAACACTGTAAATTTCTATACAGCTCAGAGTATTTGGAAGACCTTGTTGTTGTGCAGATTCAATTGAATGGTCTTTGAAGGTAGCAATATCATGGGACAAACATCAAAATGGGAAGTAATGCATGTGTTGTTTACTGAGTCTGTTGTTTGCCAAAGTTAAATTGTGAGTAATCACTAAGAGAGCAAGTCAATCAAGATAGAGTGACAACTCAGTTGTCCCTTAAGTGTTGTTAGTTCATTTTGTCCTATTTTACATCTGTCAATTTCTTGCCCTATTTTCATTCCACTGATTATCGGTGGTTCATACCTTATCTAATGCTAGACAGCCCAAGGCCCTTCCAAGGAAGAATTCAAATGCCTTCTGAAAAATATCTTGACTGTTCTTCAAAAGGTTTTCCCAACATGTAAAACAGGAAAGAACTTCCTTCTGTATCTGTAACCCTAACTCTTAGGCACTGCAGTAGCACTTCTGCAATCTAAGATCAAAAATTCTTAAAGAATATGAGTGAGTTTAAACGTTTTGAATTCAGTTGAAAAATATTTAGTATTTGAATGAAATGCAAGATAAATTTTGGATACTTTTTTATATTCATTCATGGGATGTGGGTGCTGCTGTCTAGCTTTTAAGCCAGTTAAGAGTCAACCACATTGCTGTGGATCTGGAGTTTCATATATACCAGACCAGATGGGGACAGCAGATTTCCTTTACCTAAAGGTCATTAGTGAATCAAATAAGTTGTTACCATCGATAATGGTTACATGTTCTCCTTTAGGCTAACTTTGTAACTCCAGATTTACATTGAATTCAAATTTTGCCACCTGCCATGGTGAGATTCGAACTTTGTCCCTAGGATATTAATCTGAGATTTGTGAATTACTAATCCAATGGCATTGCCCCGACACCACCACCTCCCCAAACATGAAGAAAATCTGCTGATGTTTTCACAACCCACTATTGAATAATAAAGTGGTTAAAGCATTAGTTGTAGTTGACAGAATAGTTTTTAAAGGACGCTACAGAAGATCTAGTGCTGTTCCGGATATTGGAAAGCAAGAAGGTGATACTCTGGAAATCCGTAATATGAAGAAAATATAGAGTGATAGAATCATACAGTACAGAAGAGACTCTTTGGCCCATTGAGTCTGCCAAAAATACACAAATATCAACAATAGTCTCACTTTCCTGCACGAGTTCCATAATCTTGCATGTTATGACATTTCAAATGCTCATTCAGGTACTTTTTAAAGGTTGTGAGTTTTTCCCCAACACCCTCTGGGTGAAAACATTCTTTAAATCCCTCTCTAAACCTACTGACTTTACTTTCAAAGTATAATTTTTAAAAAATCTTATTGAAAATATCTATTTGCTAAAATAAATCATTTTTATCGCTAGAAGTTAGAGCGTCATTAGTTATACAGTCTGAGGATCTTTGGATAAAACCGTCATGTTTCATGCAGAATGAACTTCCTCAATTACAATGCAATCGTTAATAAAATCACATGTTCAGAGGCATCAGGGAAAATGATAGGAGGAGAAAAATCAGAAGATTGGAATGTAGCTGTGATCTAATTGCCAACAAAACACCTATCATGAGAATGATCTTTTTGTTTTCATTTTTATTCACGGGGAAGCAGCTATGCTTCACTATTAATGTTGACAATCAAAACACTGATACAGTGTGGAAGGTTATGGTGCCACCAGGAATAGATCAATCAGACAGACTTTCATGGGAGATCATATGATCTGAATGGCCACAACCACTATAGATAGTGACTTAAGTTATCTACAGGGATTTCAAATCTAGGACCAAAATCAACAAACTAGGGAACATTTCTCAAACTAAAACAATGAAGTAATGTTTCCTCAGTTCTGTCTGGGCTACATTTCCTGAATCATAGATTTTGTTTAATTTTTTACTGAACAATTACACATGGAACCTTCAACAGACTGGACAATCTACTTCAAGATAACTGCACCCAGCTTATCTGTTTCAGGAAAAGTTCTGCAAATTTTCTGTCTGATGACATGAGGATTATAGATGTCAATAATAAACATCCTCTTACATTGCACTGACTGTGGCAAGCTACTTTCCATCCTATCATTGCCACTATTACCTGTTGCTGCTCACTGATAGTTTCATCACATGCAAGTCCCTCAAACTCATTATCTGAGCCAATATCTCAGTTGGTGCCTGGACAGATTGACAGAAGTGCATCCTCAGCAGTACAAGACCTCTCAGGTTAGAGTCATAGAGACATACAGCATAGAAACAGACCCTTTAGTCCAACTTGTTCATGCTGATCAAACATCCCAATCTGACTGAATCCTTTTTGCCAGCATTTGACAATTATCCCTCCAAACCCTTCCCATTCACTTATCCATCCAAATCCCTTCTAAATGTGTCAAGAAGAGCCTAGAGTAAAGATCTAGGGGCAGCACGGTGGCTCAGTGGTTAGCACTGCTGCCTCACAGCATCAGGGTCCCAGGTTCAATTCCAGCCTCGAGCAACTGTCTGTGTGGAGCTTGCACATTCTCCCTGTGTCTGCGTGGGTTTCCTCCGGGTGCTCCGGTTTCCTCCCACAGTCCAAAGATGTGCTGGTCATGTGAATTGGCCATGCTAAATTACCCATAGTGATAGGTGCATTCGTCAGAGGGAAATGAGTCTTTGGAGGGTCAGTGTGGACTTGTTGCTGAAGAGCCGATTTCCACACTGTAGGGAATCTAATCAAAGGGACAAGGGTTAATTAGAGTCTGGACAAGAATGGTGGACAGTTTTTAGAATAGAGTCAAGAAATTAGCTGACTGAATGAAATGTTGCAAGTCATATACAGACATCCCGCTGTGTTGATTAGCCAATCATACCGCCTCTGATCCTGCTAGCCATTGATTCCGTGCTGTTCTGCGCTGTGTAGGTGAAGGCAATGATACTGACAATTTTTCCGCCCGTCTGTTCCTTTACTTCAGAAAAAGAGGGTGAGTGTTAGAAAGCTAAGTGAAGATATATGTAATTCATCCATACTATGGATATGTTGAAAGCCAATTAATGGAATGACTTGTGATGCAAAGTTGTGGCAGCAGCACGAGCTGAGGTCACCCTGAAGATAACACATTCTTGACCTGGGGCGTGGTGACCCTCTGGTTAAACCCACCACCAATTGTCTCCCTCTAAGGAGACAGCATCCCTATGGTCCTCTGGGACTACGGTGACTTCAATTCAGTTGGGAGTTGGTTAACCCAGTTGACCAGCTGGCTGATGCCAACAGTATGGGTTAATTCCTGCATGGTTAAGGTTATGATGAAGGTCCTACCTTCTTGACCTCAGCCCTTGCCTGAGTGTGATGACTCTCAGGTTACACTCGCCAGTAGTTGTGGGCCTCTTTCTCTCTCTCTCTAATGGCAGAGTGCGGCCATGCCAACTTTACTTTACCTGGGAGATGGAGAAAAATGAAAATGAAAACAAGATGACAAAATCCTGAAGTGTAAAGGAAATTTTGTGTGGTCCTTCTGTCTGATAACTGCTGTGAGCTGTTTACAAATTTGAAGACATACTTGACCCTCAGATATGCTTCTGAACATATATCCAGAGCCTCACTAACACTATCTATTTCTAACATTGAAACATTGCACACCTCAGCTGCTGAAACCCTCATGCACATCTTTATTACCTTGAGGTTAACTGTTACCACATACTCCTAGCTGGTCTTCCACCTTCTGTAAAACTACACCATTCAAAACTCTGCAGCCCATTGATATCAAGTTCTATACACCCATCACCCCATTCTCACCAACATATACTTGCTCTAGTTAAATGAAGCCTCAATTTTAAATTGCTCCACCTTGTTTTCAAATCTGGCCATGATCTTGCCCTCTCCTATCTCAGTTTCTTCCTGTAGACCTATAAACCTCCAAGATACTTCACTCTTCCAGTTCTAGCCTTAGGCTTCAACATTGATGCTCTCTCAGCACTAAACTCTGGAATTTCTTTTCCGAACTTCTCCACATCTCCAATTCCCTTTACTTAATTCAGGTGTTCCTTAAAACCAACCTCATGACCATCTCCTTAACCTCCCCTTATGTGGTGTGGTGTCAAACATTGTTTGATAACACCCTGTGAAGTTTAAAGCTGCATTATTAAAGTTACAATATAAACAAAAGTTGTTATGATCTAAATATGAATTGAAGGGATATTAAGTGAATTGTGCTATTGGTTGTATGTGAGAAATAAATGGTCAAAGTATTCTGGGGTACTGTTAAGAGGTATAGAAATGAAGAACTGGACTTGCCCTTGCTCCTCTTCTGAGGTAACTTTCTGCATTTAACTAGAGGTCACAGTCTAAGAATAAGGTGTAAGCCATTCAGGACTGAGATAAGGAAGAATTCCTTCACTCCGAGAGTTGTGAACCTGTGGAATTCTCTCCCACAGGAAGCTGTTGGGGCCAGTTTGTTATTTATATATATATATATATATATATATATATTCAAGAGGGAGCTGGACGTAGCCCTTGCGACTAAAAGAATCAAGGAGTATGGGGAGAGGCAGGAATGGGATACTGAGATTGCATAATCAGCCATGATCATATTGAGTGATGGTGCAGGTTTGAAGGGCTGAATGACCTACTCCTGCATCTATCTTCTATGTTTTTATGTACCAGTGAACATGGCTGTTTGGTGTCATGCTGAGTATGTAAATTCATCTCTGCCCTGGCCTGTTTAACTGCTGTCTTGACAGGGTGTATTAAGCAACCAAGCCAAACTTTTGACTTTCTGTTACCCTCGCCTGCTTCCCCACCCCCCCCCTTCCACCCCACCCCCTCCACCCCCACCCTCACTCCCATAATCCACACCAATTAACTTTTCTAAAATAAACATTTTAATTAAGTTTAAATTAAAACTCTGTATCTGATGTGGTAATGTCACTGGACTAGTAAACCAGAACTCAAGCTAATGTTTTGGGGAGGTGAGTTTGAATCCTACAATGGCAGGTGATGAAATTTGAATTTAACCTGGAATTGAAATCTAGTCTAATGGTGACCGTGTTGATTAGAGTCATAGAGTCATAGAAATGTACAGCATGGAAACAGACCCTTTAGTCCAACCTGTCCATGCCGACCAGATATCCCATCCCAATCTAGTCCCACCTGCCAGCACCCGGCCAATATCCCTCCAAACCCTTCCTATTCATATACCCATCCAATTACCTCTTAAATGTTGCAATTGTACCAGACTCCACCACATCCTCTGGCAGCTCATTCCAAACACATAGCACCCTCTGCGTGAAAACATTGCCCCTTAGGTCCCTTTTATATCTTCCCCCTCTCACCCTAAACCTATGACCTCTAGTTCTGGCCTCCCCGACCCCAGGGAAAAGACTTTGTCTATTTATCCTATCGATGCCCGTCATAATTTTGTAAACCTCTATAAGGTCACCCCTCAGCTTCCGACGCTCCAGGGAAAACAGCCCCAGCCTGTTCAGCCTCTCCCTGTAGCTCAGATCCTCCAACCCTGGCAACGTTCTTGTAAATCTTTTCTGAACCCTTTCAAGTTTCACAACATCTTTCTGATAGGAAGGAGACCAGAGTTGCATGCAATATTCCAACAGTGGCCTAACCAATGTCCTGTACAGCCGCAACATGACCTCCCAACTCCTGTACTCAATACTCTGACCAA
>NC_057710.1:70246246-70248367 GCF_004010195.1 Chiloscyllium plagiosum
AGTCTGAAAAGCAACCCTCCACCACCACCCTCTGTCTTCTACCTTTGAGCCAGTTCTGTATCCAAATAGCTAGTTCTCCCTGTATTCCATGAGGTCTAACCTTACTAATCAGTCTCCCATGGGGAACCTTGTCGAACACCTTACTGAAGTCCATATAGATCACATCTACTTCTCTGCCCTCATCAATCTTTTTTGTTACTTCTTCAAAAAACTCAATCAATTTTGTGAGACATGATTTCCCATGCACAAAGCCATGTTGACTATCCCGAATCAGTCCTTGTTAGAAAAAACCCACTAAGTTTACTAATGACCTTTGGGGAAAGAAATCTGCCATCTTTACCTGATCTGACCTACTTGATGTGACTCCAGACACACAGCAATGTGTTTGGCTTTTAACTGCCCTTTGAAATGAGTGATCCATTCAGTTCAAAACCAACAAATGATGCGACACAAATGCTAATCTTGCCAGTGATGCTCGCATCCCATACAAGAATAAAAAGAATTATAATTACAGATTTAATTTAAATGGAACTAGAGCATATAATGATATTGATTGTACATGGCATTATTTGATACTATTCATACAATATGTAAAATAAGCTGAAAAATGTGTTGCTGGAAAAGTGCAGCAGGTCAGGCAGCATCCAAAGAGAATCGACATTTCGGGCATAAGCCCTTCTTCAGTGTTTAGACACGGTAGTGGGGTTGATTGGTGTGGGTGTCCCAGAGATGTTCTTCTTTCCTGAAGAAGGGCTTATGCCCGAAACGTCGATTCTCCTGCTCCTTGGATGCTGCCTGACCTGCTGCGCTTTTCCAGCAACACATTTTTCAGCTCTGATCTCCAGCATCTGCAGTCCTCACTTTCTCCTAATATGTAAAATAAGTCAGCACTACAATGTGCAACATGGCTCAAATGGTGTAATACTATGGGTTACTAAAAGATTGTATGTACAATTTACCCAATCAATAGTTATTACCGTAGAGTGACCTGGACTAAATTATGTTCTTTAATATTATGTATCAGTTCACATTTTTGGTATAGTTATATAAATATAACACATTGTAAAATAGTCACGTAATTAGGATATTATAGTATGAATGTTTGGGAAGATTTGTAAAATGAATACAGAAAAATTGAGTATATGTCAGTATCTGTGGATGGATGTACATCAATAGAGGCCCGTGGTTTAGATCAGAGTGCTGCTGGAAAAGCACAGCAGGTCAGGCAGCATCTGAGGAGCAGAAAAATTGACGTTTCTGGCAAAAACCCTTCATCAGGAATAGCCCTTTCATTCCTATGCTGGAAGGTGTTTGTTTCACACACCCACCACTCAATACACACCTTCCCCCGACTGTTGTCACCCCAGACACTGTTGGTTACATCAGTCCTGAGGATGCTCCCTCACCTTTATATTGTCGTCCTCATGATGACAACCCTTCCTATCATTTGTCTTGAAACATATGCTCCGAAGTTGTTCAATTATCCAAGGTACTCAATGCAACTTTCAAATTCTTGGTATAGTTATATAAATGTAATACATTGTAAAATAGTCACGTAATTAGGATATTATAATATGAATTTTTGGGAAGGATTGTAAAATGAATACAGAAAAATTGAGTATATGTCAGTATTTGTGACAGAGAAAGTATATTCCTGTTAGGGTGAAAGGAAACGCTGGTAAGTGTAGGGAATGCTGGATGACGAAAGAAATTGAGGGTTTGGTTAAGAAAAAGAAGGAAGTATATGTCAGGTATAGACAGGATAAATTGAGTGAATACTTAGAAGAGTATAAAGGAAGTAGGAGTATACTTAAGAGGGAAATCAGGAGGGCAAAAAGGGGACATGAGGTAGCTTTGGCAAATAGAATTAAGAAGAATCCAAAGGGTTTTTACAAATACATTAAGGACAAAAGAGTAACTAGGGATAGAATAGGGCCTCTCAAAGATCAGCAAGGCGGCCTTTGTTTGGAGCCGCAGAAAATGGGGGAGATACTAAATGAATATTTTGCATCAGTATTTACTGTGGAAAAGGATATGGAAGATATAGACTGTAGGGAAATAGCTGGTGACATCTTGCAAAATGTCCAGATTACAGAGGAGGAAGTGCTGGATGTCTTGAAA
>NC_057710.1:70249940-70255356 GCF_004010195.1 Chiloscyllium plagiosum
AGAGGTTTACAAAATTATGACGGGCATGGATAGGATAAATAGACAAAGTCTTTTCCCTGGGGTGGAGGAGTCCAGAACTAGAGGACACAGGTTTAGGGTGAGAGGGGAAAGATATAAAGAGACCTACGGGGCAACATTTTCACACAGAGGGTGATATGTGTATGAAATGAGCTGCCAGAGGAAGTGGTGGAGGCTGGTACAATTGCAACATTTAAGAGGTATTTGGAAGTGTGTTTGAATAGGGAGGGTTTAGAGGGATATGGGCCGGGTGCTGGCAGATGGGGCTAGATTGTGTTGGGATATCTGGTCAAATAAACCTGTTGGACTGTAACCTGGTGTTGTGTGATTTTTAACTTTGTACACACCAGTCCAACACCAGCACCTCCAAATTATGATCTTTTAGAATGGACATGTTGGTTTCAGTTCTTTCATATATACATTCCAGAACTTTCTTAAAGTTACATTGTCAAGCTAACCTTTAACAATAGGTGTCATGTTGGCCCAGATAATGCACTGAAGGTATGAGGTGCCTTGTGTGAGGCTGTCTGTGCCCCAATGTTCAGACTGATTGTCATCTAAAAAAGCGATTTACAGAATTTTGCATGGATTTAAGCGTTTTTTTTGTAAAAAGACCAGGTCTTAATCAATATATAATTTCAGTTTTATCACACTGTAAACTTTTGCTATAAATTCTGTGTCCTATGATCTTATATTCCACAACCACCTGATGAAGGAGCAGTAATCCAAAGGCTAGTACTTGCAAATAAACCTGTTGGACTATAACCTGGTGTTGTGTGATTTTCAACTTTTGTGTAAGATGTGCAATTAAGTAGGTCCTCTTGGGTCACACTGAAAATTGTACGTATCATATGTGGGGTCTCTTGGATTTGCAATAGGCTTAGGAGAACAATTTGTTAGTGTATTAGAAGTGGTTAAAATTTTGTTGGAAGGTGGGGTTATGCTAACAGTGCCATGGGTACTTGTTTCCCTTGCACACATGTCAACTCATGCCCCAGCTTAAATATTAGGCTTATCTGTTTGCAACTGGGTTTGTTCTTCTCACTGATATTGATGCATGCATCTGGCTTTGAAAACTTTAGCTAAGGATAAACACAACAGATAGAACAGGGTCTCGTTTGATTTTCCAAATTAGAATAGATTATATTTTATGTGCCTCTTTATAAGCAGTGACTCTACCTCTGTGTTTTTCTTTTATGGGAAATGAAACATCATATGTATTCCTATATGACCAGAGGCGACAAAGTTTGTGCAATTTTGCAGGCTAATTATATTCTATAAAGTGGTGGTACAATCCAGCTTGCTTCACATTCACAATCCTATTAGTGTCAGATCCCATTGAAAAAAGCAGGTCTGATGTTAATGGCATTATTCCTTTGAACAAAGAAAAGTCCTAAGGGGCTGTTAGCAATTGACAGGCTGAGACAGAAAAAGTAAATCAAAGATACTCAGAAATCCATTCAATTATCTGTACTCATATTCCTCATGATAATATTAAAGTCAAACAATTGTATGAGACAAACAATTAAATATAGAAAAAAAAATTGCCTGAGGCATTCCAAGAAACCAAGCTCTGAAGTTTCTATCATTTTCAAAGGAAGAATTACTATTATTTGCAACAAAATCTAGTACATTTAATTAATTAGAACTATGTTTTATGAAAACTGTCTGCTGAATGCATTTATTTTCACTCTACAAAAGAGTTGCTTTGCATATACCCCATTTACATCCATCAGACTTCTCAAAGAAACCTACAGCCACAGAAGTAGTTTAGAAGGTGCAGCCACTGTTGCAAGAAAGGGAACATGGTAGCTGAACTGTAGATAGCAAGCACCTAAAAATGAAGTGTGATAATGACCAGAAAATCTATTTATGTGATGCTGCTGAGAGTTGGACATGACACTGAGATACCTCCCCCTCTTTTTCTTCTTCAAAATAGTGTCACAGAGTGTATTATAGTCACTTAAGAGGATAGTCATCTCAGCCAAAAGACAGCCCCTCTAATAGTTCAGCTTACTCCCAGTTCAAAGCTTTGGGTTTGAGTAAGATTTGAATCCACAATCTTCTCCTATAGAAATAAGTGTGCTACCAACTAAGCCAATGGCAAGCATTACAAGACTATGTTAGAATCTAAAAGATTAGCAAATTGGATCATGATCTCATGCAGAAAATCCATATGTTTAATTAAGCCACCATGCAGTAAGATCATAACAAGTTGATACAACAAGCCTGATTTGGAGAGTGCTGATGAGCTGTTGGTGCAATATTGAGACAACTTGTGTTTCACAGGAATCAAGCAAGACTAGCTACCTTTGGCCAAGGCTTTAAAAGAAAGGCAGTTGATGATGTTCTGAAGAAGGTGTTCTGAACAACATGTGCTGAGAAAGGGTAACTGTACTTGCAACATGAACTCTGCTTTCTCTCCACAGATGCTGCCAGAGCTGCTCAGTTCTTCCAACAATTCCTGTTTTTGTTGCAATTGATGGGGTCTTGCAATGGCTAACAGCAGAATTTCCTAATTATTGAGCTTAATTCCTTATTATTAAGTTTGTTTTTAGCATTCAAAGGCTATTGTTTCCATGTGGATCACTGTTACACCAATATGCAAATGGTGAAAATTGACTGACAGAGTTTAATGGGTTTTGAGAGTTAAATATCACCCTAACCTCATTTCTAGAGCAGTCAGCAAGTTCCTAGCTCACACCACAACCCACTTACCCAGAATTCAAATTAGGACTTGAGAGTTACAGTTATTACAGTCCAGATCCTTTGTCCTATCTGTGTCAAATTCTGATATGAACAGCAATAAACAGGGATTTATTTCTGACACTTGTCCCTGTTCCATGCATTGTCACTACAGCAAAGCATATTGAGGTATTTAT
The DNA here is from genome assembly GCF_004010195.1 of Chiloscyllium plagiosum. Classification (NCBI taxonomy): domain Eukaryota; kingdom Metazoa; phylum Chordata; class Chondrichthyes; order Orectolobiformes; family Hemiscylliidae; genus Chiloscyllium; species Chiloscyllium plagiosum. The sequence continues at coordinate 70,252,841 of NC_057710.1, forward strand.
CTCCAAAATCAGGAAGGCCTTTGGAAGCTATCGCAGAATAATTGATTTTGCAGGACTTTGTATCAATCAAACATTTCAAAGTTCTTTCAAAGAGTTACTGCCAAAACCAGTCAGCTACAGAGCCAGTCTCCCTTTCAGCACTGAAAGATGCCCTTTGAGTTGAGAAACAAACCAAAAATAAATTTAATGACCCTATTGCTAAAGGTTTGACTTGTTTCGGAGATTGAAATGATGCACCTGTTCACATGAGGTAGACCAGTCTGATAGAGGAACACTGTGGATCTTCAGAACCAGTTCTGACAAAAGTTCACTGGACCTAAAGCATTAAATCTCCTTTCTCCCACAGATGTTGCCAATCTGCTGAGCTTTTCCAGCAATATCTGTTTTTGTTTCTGATTTCTAACATCCACAGTTCATTGATTTTTCTCTATGTCAGAGCTACTGGCCTGGTCAAAAGATGCCTCCTGTATCTCACAGGATCGATCGCTGGCTGTAAATTATAAGGGGAGGAATGTGGAAGAAGCTTCCTGAATAGAGTAGGGAAAGAGTGGAGAGCAGTTCAGGACTGAAGGGGCCTTAGCTTTCCTATCAAGTTAAGAGGAATATCTTTTGGAAAAGTGTTAGAATGTAGACACACAGTTTAGTGTCAGCCAGGAAGTTCTGCACAGTGCTGTAAATGATGAAGCCTTTGACAGCTTATTTTTGATCACTCACAGATCTTTACAGACACTTACTGGTTCCTTAAAATCCATAGCTTTGACCATATTTTATTTTCTGACATGATATCTGTGACTCTGTGTCTTGCGTTTTCTTAATTCTCCAGTTAATTGCCTTGGGACCTTTTATTAATTTTAATATGCTGCATGAATCTAAATTATAATTGTTGACCCTACAATGCAGAGTGGAGGTGGTGGTGTATTGGCACTATCACTGGGTTAGTAATTCCGAGCCACAGATTAATGTTCGGAGACCTGGCACTGTGCGAAGTGTATAATTTGAATTCCATAAAACGATAGACCAATGGTGACATTGTTAGTTGACATAGTGAGCCATAATCTGCCGTCCTTGCTTAGCCTGTGTGTGACAAAGGAACATGGTTGACTCTTAACTGCCCTATAGGTAAGAAATGTCGGTAATGCTCACATCCCATGAATGAATCTTTTTAAAAAATGTCCAAAAGGATTTTAGATCACTGGGAACATTGATTCTCTGATTTACATTCCTAGTTGAAAACTTGGGCTTCACGACGATACAATCTTCAGTCTTTTTGTTTCCCCCGATCCATGCATTAGAAGGTCACATTAATCATTAGGTACAGTTTAATAGAGCTTCAGTGTTCAAATGTTTATGGCAAGACTGATATGCAGTACCATAGAAACCTGTACTCATGTTGAAAAGACTGTTTAATGATTACCACTTGCTCTGATTCTTTTATTTCTAAGGAACATCCTGATTCAGGTGGTTAATGTAATAAACTAAAGAAAATTATGAATTACTTCTTTCAGAAATTAATTTGAAATTTCAAGATTAATGTTAGCATCCCTTCATTTTCCTTACCCATTTTAATGACTTATTCGATCTATGCCAATGATATCACTAAAGCAAATGCCAGCTAAGAATTAATGATTCCAAAAATGCAAAGTGTAAAATGACATCAATGGATATAACTATTAATTCTATATTCTTCAGTACTGTGTTTGTTTCAACAATGTTTGCTAGTTTAGTTGACCCCTTGATAATGTTTATTCAGTTACTTCAGTCTTAAATTTTCAGTCTTCTCCCTGATAAAATCACTTTCTGTGAACAACATTGCACCAACGGAAATATTATCATGCACAAGAACATCACATGGAAGTTTTTAATTATTGCAAAATATATATGTAAACTGAGAGTGGGGGACATTGAGGGAAGTGCTTTGTGCTGAATTTGCCTGTTATTGTTCATTTGATGCACCATTGCAATTTAGACATAAAATAATTTGTCTCCTATTCTGAATATTTTAATTGCCTATCTGCATGTAGTTGAGGCAGAATACAAGAAGAACCATTAGGTATAGTGATGCCACACTTGCGACACTGCTGTTCTCCATTAGTTTAGTTCATTTATGGAGTGTACAGTGAATGATATTCCAGGGATCTTCATCATTTGCCCTCTGTGTATTCAGCACAAGAAGAAACAGGAAAAAGTAGTGTAGAATTAATCACAATTGTGTTTTCGTATAAATATAAATAGCAAATTAGATTAGATTCCCTAAAGTGTGGAAACAGGCTCTTCAGCCCAATAAGGTAAAAACAATGACTGCAGATGCTGGAAACCAGATTCTGGATGAAGGGCTTTTGCCCGAAACGTCGATTTCGAAGCTCCTTGGATGCTGCCTGAACTGCTGTGCTCCTTCAGCCCAACAAGTCCACACTGACCCTCCAAAGAGTAACCCACCAAGACCCACTTCCCTTTGACTAATGCACCTAACACTATGGGCAATTTAGCATGGCCAATTCACCTGACCTGCACGTCTT
>NC_057710.1:70256862-70259866 GCF_004010195.1 Chiloscyllium plagiosum
GGAGGGAGTAGATAATGGTAAGCAAAGGATGGGATGACGTCAAACAACCTTATGGGAGGCAGAGATAGACATTTGTCACTGACAAGGCCGGATAAACAGAAGTTGTGGGATCAGTCTTAAGGAAATGAGTGACGTAAGCGGAGGAAGGGGGCAAACAGTGGAATAAGAAAAAATATGGGGATTCAAACTGTATAAATTTCGAGAGTTTGTTGGATTTGATGTGCATTTGTCATTGTGTTACCTGGCATTAGACATTGCACCCACTTGCAAGTGTACAAATAAAGCGGCACTACTAGTTCAGATTTTTGAAATTATTGAAGTGAGTGAGCTTTTGTTTCTCACAGTTATCATATTCATTGCTTGTTAATTTTTACAGGAGGTATGGAGGTCACTGTATGCGGGCAGTAGATGATACATGTCACTATGGACACAACTTTATTATTCCCAAATTTACTGCAATATGAAACTTTGATGCTGAAGCAGGGGCTGGGGTCTTCCACATAAACATGGAGAATTGGATCTCTGCAGCTCTCCCCTTTGTAGAGCTCACTCAATAAAGAATAGAAAAGATGAATTATTTAATTCTTCAGTTACCTAGACCAATATCACAGCTTAAGATTCCGAAGTGATTATTGCTACCAAGTCTTTTGTTCTCACTAGGATAATTAGCTCAGTTCGTTCTGGGAAAAGACCACGGAAATTTTCAACAAGTGGGGGACCTTGAATCTCAGGAAATCCACGGACCCTCAGGAAGTCAAGAAATGCAGAGAAATAGGCAGGAAAAATAAGTTGAGGCAGAAGATCAGCTACAATCATATTGAATGATGGAGCAGGCTCAAGGGACTATCTGGTCACCTACTATTACTATTTCTTATGGTTTTCTGTTGGCCTACATGCATAGGTGTATCTGAGGGAGATGAATGGGCAACGTATTTATACTACATCAGGAGTGACAGTATTAGGAGCACTAACATTAACTTGCATTTATATAGCACCTTTAATACATAAAAATATTCCAAGGTAGTCAAAAAAAGTGAATCAATCCCTATCTCTTCTATATCACAACAACAAGAGCAGGTTAGGAGCCAGAATATCAATGCATTGGGCTATTTTAGAATCCTTCAACCCTGAAGAATCAAAGAATTTTGATCTGCAATCCTTATGAGTATCGCTCTACACTGATCAGAATATTTTATTGAATCAACTGAAATAACTATAAATTACAATATATCATCAAATTGGCATAAATCTGTATTGTCTGTAGATAGTACAATTCAAATGTGCATCATAGTACCTAACTAATATTTTAAATAGTGCTCCGATAAAATGCTAAATAGCAGATTGAGATGGCAAATGTACAGTACAGTGATTGTGAAAACAATCACATTCAATGTTTAGCTCAAGCATATTTTCATGAGTACACCATTGTTTACAGCTATTAATTTTGAGCTGCCTGACAGATATCAATGATTGGTTGCTTTCACAACTAAAATACTTATTTCAATATATTTAGCTGAGAAAGAAGGGAAGAGGTCAGAGAATGGAGACTGTTGTATGAGCTGTAGAGTGATTTTGTTTCTGTGCTGAGGAGGAGCTCTGTTCGATTTTCCTGATCTTACTCACTTCAAGTCAGCAAGTCTCTGCAGGCCCTATGATTCTATTTTATTCAACCTACTGCATTAATTGGAATTTTAGGCTGGAAGTTTTAAAAAGGTTTTAAATATTTTGTGTTTAATTGCAAAGGTGAGTGAATATGTGAGGCCTAATGAAAAGTGCCTCAATTGAATTAATATTTAATTTCAATTAATCATTTATTGTAGCTGTGTTTAAGAAAATCATAATGATTCACTGAATTAATCAAACTGGTGACTCTGAACAAAAGCTAATTGGTATAAAAGTAAAACTCAAAATAGACTCCATACTGAATGCAGGCTCAGATCCTAAATTGATTTAAAATGAAACTATTTTCAAAAATCCAGTTCCACCATTTCAATTCAGAATGTCATCCCTTCAACAAAATTATGTCAATAGTGAATGCAGGAACATTTTATTTTATTTTCTGCCTTAACAGACCACAATTTCAGAAGCCAGTTTAGGTTTGATAGCCTGATCCCGTTGACACAAGATCACAAGACAGATACACATGACTGAGCTCAATAAGTCAGAGAAATTCATCGACCCAAAAAAATCCTAATCTCTCCCCATTATGGAATCTAATTATTTTTTAATTGACTCCATTCATTATTTATTAGAGTTGAGAAGAATGAGAGGCGATCTTATTTAAATATAGAAAATGTTGAGAAGGTTTGATGCGGTAGATGTTGAAAAGATATTTCCACTAATCCCAAACTAGGGGACATGGTTACAGAATAAGGGACTGCTTATTTAAAATTGAGGTGGCAATGAATTTTACTCCCAGCACTAGTGGACTTACAGAATTCGCTACTCCAGGAGGTAAGAAAGTATCGAAAGAAGATGTAGATTGATATTGAAATATCAGGAAGTTGCCAGCTATGCTGACGTGGCATAAAAGCAAAGTTGAGGCCTGGGGCAACTCATCCATGACCTTATAGAATTATGGCGCAGACTGAAGGGGTTACATTGTCTCCTATATATTATGTTCTATATCATAGAGTCATAGAATCATAGAGATGTACAGCATGAAAACAGACCCTTCGGTCCAACCCGTCCATGCTGACTAGATATCCCATCCCAATCTAGTCCCACCTGCCAGCACCCAGCCAATATCCCTCCAAACCCTTCCTATTCATATACCCATCCAAATACCTCTTAAATGTTGCAATTGTACCAGACTCCACCACATTCTCTGGCAGCTCATTCCATACACGTACCACCCTCTGCGTGAAAACGTTGCCCCATAGGTCTCTTTTATATCTTTCCCCTTTCACCCTAAACCTATTCCCTCTAGTTCTGGACTCCCCGACCCCAGGGAAAAGACTTTGTCTATTTATCCTATCCATGCCCCTCATAATTTTGTAAACCT
>NC_057710.1:70262659-70311476 GCF_004010195.1 Chiloscyllium plagiosum
TTGCATTAGAGCCAGTCTCAATACCAGAAACTTGGCTGTTCGTGTTACGTTCCCCTGAGAATCCATCACCCCCATTTTCCAAAACAGCATACGTGTTTGAAATGGGTATATCCACAAATGACTCCTGCTCTAGCTGCCTCCCTCTCTTACCCTTCCTGGAGTTAACCCATCTATGTGACTGTATCTGAATCTTTACCCCCTTCCTTTAACTGCCATCCATCACATACTGTTGCTGTTGCAAATTCCTCATTGCTTCTAACTGTCTCTCCAACCGATCCATTCGATCTGATAAGATTCACAGCTAGCAGCATATGGCAAATATAATCCGCAGTAATCCTTAAACTCTCTTTAAACTCCCACATCTGACAAGAAGTACATATCACTCTATTAAAGGCCATTTTTGCTCCTTCACAATCTACAGACCCAGAAAATAACACCGTCTTATTCCTCTACAAACACTGCCCCAGGTTAAATTAATAGCTATGGCTTATATTTTAAGTTTAATCAAGAGTCTTATCTCCAAAACATGTAATCAAGAAAGAACCCACTATACTCACTACTGTAGCCTTTCTATTGGACAGACTTAAAACAACAATTAACTTATCTGATTCTGTGATGTGAACTTCGCCCAACAGTTCCTCCAAGATTATTTGTGAATTTCACTGTTTGGAGGTTTTCCCAGATGCACTCCGATGTCCAGCGATACACGAATTCAAACAGTAAAGGCAGTAACTGTGCAGGTTGTCTCTCTCTCTCTCTCTCTCTCTCTATCTCCTGCACTTACCTTTTCATGTCCTTGTGAATCCAAAGATGTAACATCCAATGCTCTCTGAAAACATATTTCATATATTGGTGACTGAATGAAGAATATACTCCTGTTATTATTCTAAAATGTGACTTTTAGTTTGAAGTTTTAACCAACTCTCCTTGGCCTCCTTTCACAATTAAATTTATTACAGCTTTAACTTTTCTATCCCAGAATTATAACCTCTATAAAAATATGGAGTGATTTTCAAAGAGAATTGGATTAATACTCAAAGTGGCAACATTTACAGAAATATAAGGACAAGAGCAGGGGTGTGAGACTAATTGAATGGCTCTTTCAAAGAGCTACCACAGGTAAAATGGACTGAATGGCTTTCTCTGTATTGAATCATTCCATAACTCTAAGATCATTTCTCATTTCTCTTCCTTTCTGGATTGAATATCTCAAATTGAGCAGTTTTCGTGAATATTTCAGATCTTTGACATATCAAAACCTTCACTGTACAGTCTCCAGTATAGATTGTATCTCAGCAATCAGAGATAGACAGTACTTAAGTTGTGGTCTCACCAGAGCATTCTAAAATCTGATCATGATTTTCTCTGACTTGTATTCTATGGTTTTGACTGCATAGTTTAACATTTCTTTGGTTTTGTTAATTGCTACTCTTCATTGTAAAGGCATGTTTAGTTCTGTGTCTCATAAAACTCCTGAATCCCTTTTAATTTTATTATCACATACATCAGTACCATTGGGTCCATAAACATGTTTTGACCACCACATTCTATCAGTTTTGAGCTGCCTCTTCTAATTAAATTGCAAATCCTAATTGCAAATGTGGCTATTTTGCACTGCGTTTCTGAAGGCAAGTCAATTATAAATTAGAAACAGTTTCAAACCCTGTACTGAGACCTAAGGCACCCAATATTTCCCTCAACTTCACATGACTACCTTAATATGTTCTTTTAATTCTTTTTCCCTTTCAGCCAGTTTCTTTATTCCCACCGCTAATCCTAAATTCCCATGACTTTGATTTTAATTAATGGCCTTTCATACAAAACTTTGTCAAATGCTGCTTTGGAAATAAAAGTACATTATGTCATAGTATGTCCCACAATCCACCTGTCACTTGCATAAGGTTATGGAGGCCGGTTCGGCAGAAACTTCCCCTTCTAAATCCATGCCAGATTTTGTTTATTGATTTATTATTCTAAAGATTATCATCAAATTGTTTTTTGATGAACAATTTATTTTACTTTGAATGGATGGGACACTAAATGAGTCAAATATTTGCTTGAATCTGTTTCATTGCTCTTTTTGAACATGGGCACCATTCTAGCCTGGTAACTCCCCAAGAATTAAATTAAATGAACATTGGCCTCAGATTAAAGCCTTACATCTCAAAAACAATGAAGGACTCTAAACTTTATTTTTTGTACTTTCGTAAGATGTGGGTGTTGGCACAAACCAGCATTTGTTGCCCATTCTTATTCTATATTCATTCAAGGGAAATGGATATCAATGGCTGTCCATAGTTGTCCTTGAGAAGGTAGTGGTGAGCTATCTTCTTGAACCACTGCTGTCCATCTGAAACCCAATTGCCATTGAGTTAGATGGCTTACAAGGCCATTTCAAAGCATAGCTCAGAGTCAACCACATTCTGTGTATCTGAAGTTACATGTAGGCCAGACCAGGGAAGATTTCTTTCTGTAAAAGACAAATGAACCAAATAAGTTTTTTATAAAAAATGATGATAGTTTCATGGAGCTGAATCTTATATTGGTTTGGCTCATCGCAAGTTGTTTTGAGATTTTTGAAGGATTTCTCAGCGCAAGATGTAACAAGACTTTTGGCCATTTTTATTAAGCTCATCTCATTCCATAACTACCCTAGCCTGGGTGTCCCTCTCCTGCAATTCTATCTTATCACATGCCATTCCTGAATCCACTCTCCAGACATCCACCAAAGACCAGCATGCCTTGTGCCCATGTCATCTTTACAAGGTCACTATACACCAGACAAGCATTGGCAGTCTGGCATTGTCCCTCAACAAAAGTGTAATGGCAATGCAGACAACAAAGCTACGCCACTGAAAGCAAATAGCTGACATGACTGATACCTCCTTGCACATATATCCCAATTTGTCACCCTGGTCACTGTTTAACCACCATCCTTAGCTGCATTTCACCGAATCACTCTCTCTAAGTCACCACAACTCTGTCCCCAAAACACTTTGAAGGACCACATACTGTCACTGTCCAGTCCCATTCTTTCCCCCAGTTTCTCTATTGTCGTTGCATCTGTTCTGATGATGCCACCTTCTAGAGGAGTTCTCAAGAATGTCTACTTTTTCCTCAACTGAGAATTTCCTGCCACTATGGTTGTCAGGGCCCTCAGCTGAATCTGACCCATTTGCCACACATCTGCCCTCACCCCTTCCCTCCCCTCCCACATCACCAATGGGGTTCTCCTGGTCCTCATGAGGCTCCAAAGGATTATAAACCTTAAATTCTTCCAACTCCAGTGGGATGCCACTACAAGACATATATTTCCCTCCCTTCCTTTGTCAGTCTTCTGCTGAGATTGGTCTCTCCAGTACAGCCTAATTCACTCCTCCTCCATTCCCAACACCTCCCCACACTCCCACAGCACCTCCCATACAATAACAATAGGTGCAACTCTTGCCCATTTACCTCCTCCATCCTCAGCATCCAAGGTCCCAGACACACCCTTCCAGGCAAAGCAGGGATTTGCCTGCACATCTTTCAATCTAGTCTATTGTATTTGCTGCTCACAATCTGGTCTCCTCTACAGTGAAGAGATAAACAGAGATTGGGTGATCACTTTGCTCAGTCCATAATAATGACTCCAAGCTTCCAGTTTTGTACCACTCCAACACACCACCCTGGTCCCTGGCCAACATTTCTGTCTCAGTCTTGCCACAGTGCTCCAACAAGGCTCAACACAAGCTTGAGGAACTAAACCTCAACAGCGGGCAGCACAGTGGCTCAGGGGTAGCACGGTGACTCAGTGGTTAGCACTGCTGCCTCACAGCGCCAGGGACTGGGTTCAATTCCTGCCTCGGGCGACTGTCTGTGTGGAGTTTGCACGTTCTCCGCGTGTCTGCATAGGTTTCCTCCGGGTGCTCCGGTTTCCTCCCACGGTCCAAAGATGTGCAAGTCAGGTGAATTGACCATGATAAGTTGCCCATAGTGTTCGGTGCATTAGTCAGAAGGAGGTGGGTCTGGGTGGGTTACTTTTCAGAGGGTTGGTGTGGACTTGTTGGGCTGAAAGGCCTGTTTCCACACTGTAGGGAATCTAATCTAAAGCTTTTGATCAACAGCTAACTGTCTGTTTGGCTATCCTTTATTTCTCTCTCTTGGGGCTCCATCTCTATGTACTCTAATCATTTCCACTCCCGCTCTGTCATCAGTATAAATATTTCACATGACTTTGGACATTCCACATGCATGACTAACCATCGCCAAACCCTTGGACTGTGTGTGGATTCAACAGACAGCGTCCAGTCCTTGCCTCAATTGGGCTGAGGACTAGACCCTACTGAGTTTCTCGCATGGCCATTTGGTTTAATAAATGTGCGGTCTGTTTGCGTGTGTAACTAATACTTACTATAGGTGTTAGATTGATGTCTTAACTGCTGATCATGGATGAAAATCTCTCCCTCAAACCTAGCCAAATCGCGAATGACAAGGGGCCTGTCTATATGTCTGCACAAAACAATGCGTCAATATAGAAGCACTGACTGTGGGTTAGTGCCAATGCACTAACAGGCCTAGCAAGTGGATTGGAGAGGTGCCATGATGTTCATGATTGTCATGCGGGGTTAACAAATGTCAGATCCCAATGACCATGGACCAGAGATGTGCGCAGCTGGCGTCAATGGAACATGTGCAGCCTGTGGTGAGCTGAAGTCCGAGTGTCCACTCGGAGTTCCATTTTGAGATTTCTCAATGTCTAACTTGTTCGGACCTTTGGAAAGATCAGAGGCTGAATATTAACGAGGTGACTGATGGCACTAATAAAGTGTTTACCAAATTAATTGACAACTCACTGCTACCTAGTGAGAATCTTTCCTTGCTGCTCAGCAACAGCTTCAAAGATGCAGTAAGTTGCTCCTAACATCAAGACAGGCTTCACTATACTTCTCGCATGATTCAGCCATAAATATCACCATTGCCTGTGTCACTCAGACCCCTAGAAGATTCACTATTACTGATATTAGCTTCTAATTCTGGATTTTGTCAGCTGATCTGCCAGAATTTCGAGCCATGGCCTCAGACGTTTCGACTAGGCCTCAAGATTTCTCATCCAATGATATTGCCACCATGTTCACCAAAATCTGGAATTGAGTACATTTACACATTTGTCGTGACCAACCAAAGAAATTGAGCAGTGGAGATCTGATTTACCCCTTTCCACCTGATTACACCACATCCAATGGCATCCTGGCCCAAAGCACTGAGACAATGTCAGGCTTTCAGATGAATCTTGTAGTTTTAAAATAGAATCTTTGCAGTGCAGATAGAAGCCATTTGAGTCTGCACTAACTCTCCAAAGAGCATCCCACACTATCCCTGTAAATCCATCTAGCTAGCACATCCCTGGACACTGTGAGCAATGTTTAAGCACGGCAGTCCACTTAACCTCTTTGAGGAGAAAGTGAGGACTGCAGATGCTGGAGATCAGAGCTGAAAATGTGTTGCTGGAACAGCGCAGCAGGTCAGGCAGCATCCAGGGAACAGGAGAATCGACGTTTCGGGCATAAGCCGCAGTCCACTTAACCTGCACATCTTCGGACTGTGAGAGGAAACCAGAGCATCCATCTGGTTCACTGATGTCCCTTAGGGAAGAAATCTACCATCCTTACCTGGTCTGACTTACATGTGACTCCAGACCCACAGCAATGTGGTTGACTCTTAACTGCCCTCTGGGTAATTAAGGTTGGGCAGTAAATTCCGGCTTGGCCAGCAACGCCCTCATCTCATGAATGAATAAAATGTTCACAGGGAGGATGTGCAAACTCCACATAGACATATGCCCAAGGCTCGAGTCAAACCTTGGTCCATGATGCTTAGAGGCAGCAGTGCGAACCACTGTGCTGCTGGTTTAATCTTAACTTTGTTGGAGCCTAGTCTTCTGCACCATCCATAAAACATGCTTGGCAAACAATTCATCTGGTTGTCTCCAGAAATGTTAGTGGCTATTCTGTGCACAAAGCATCTAATGTGGGGATCTTTCAAATCTATCTGCTAAGGAGAAGGTACCAATATCCTGGAACATTGATGCAGGTGGTAAAAGGTCACATGCTCCAATTGAAGCCTCAACTGTCTGTTATGAGGATCAATGTTCCTTGAAATTGCTGGCATATGAGGTCAATGGACTGCAGCATAATTCCTTCGCCTTTCCAAATCATAGCAAGATTACCTCCGAATGGTTACCCTTCTTTTCAGCATCAATGTAATGCTTATCCCATGATCACATCTGCCAAATGAAAGTATCTTCACAGCCTCCCCTGAGAATCCTCAGTTACTCTCAATCCTTGAACAGCCTCATGTTGTGTAACTCAGTGTACTATGTTGGTGCAGTTAAGGATGTTTCATTGAATGGTGTTGTATCAAAGAATATTTCAGTTCCTTTGGCAGGTGGGTGTTCCTGATGTATCCTAATGGTTTGATCTCATGACATGAAATTAAAAGATAAATGATACAAACAGGTGCCATCTGGCCCAACCAGTTTGTGATAGTGTTTATACTTCACTTCTGTTGTTCCCATGTATCCTCATCTTACTTGATCAGCTCATACTGATGACCATTAGATTTGCTTTTCCCCACATTAGATTAGTTTACTTACGGTGTGGAAACAGGCCCTTCAGCCCAATAAGTCCACACTGACCCTCCGAAGAGCAACCCATCCAGACCCATTTTCCTACATTTACCCCTTCACCTAACACAGGCAATTTAGTATGGCCAATTCACCTAACCTGCACATTTTTGGACTGTGGGAGGAAACCAGAGCACCCAGAAGAAATCCATGCAGAGGAGAATATGCAAACTCTACACAGACAGTTGCCTGAGGCGGGAATTGAACCTGGGTCTCTGGGGCAGCATTGCTAACCACTATGCCACCATACCGCCCATATATGTAGACATCCATTCTGTGTCTACTCTGTAAAATTTCCCAAGATTTTCAAGACATCTGTTTGGTCTTCAAAAGAGAAAAGATTATCTTTGATTATCTTTGCTGAAAGGTATAACCAAACAGTTCTGGAATTATCTTTATAAATCTTCTTCACTTTCTCCATTGACACAATATCCTTGTCATGAACAGAATATTTCTTTGGCATGGTTTAACCTGTAGGTGGAATTTTCCCAGCCCCTCGATGACCTGGGCATTGGTGGGATAGTTCTGCACTAGCTTGCAGTGTTTGAACAGCTGAGTAGCTGGGGTTTAAATGGGGTGCTGGCAGCATGAATGCACATAGTCTCAGCAGCAGCAAGCATGCGCAACCCTGGTGAGTGCAAGTGAGCATTGTACAAATACATGAAAAAAATTTGCTCAAGCACAAGGTGGGAAATACTCCATGAAACTTCTTGAAATTGACAATTAGCTGAATTTTATGAAAATTCAGTCCAGAAATTCACTACTTCTTAATTCTCTCAAATTAATTCTACCACATTGTTTGTTTTTTTTTGATCTTGTTAATTAGTACTTCTACTTATAATGATTTGTATCCATAGATCCCATCCTTCACAGTATTTAGATTTATCTTAACCAAGTAATATACTGTCACTACTTTTCTTAGCAAAATGAATTACCTCACACTTTTATATTAAGAATCATGTGGCAAATTAAATGCCCATTCTACCATTCTAACAGTACCTTCCTGTTATTTATTGAAAGTTTTCCTCAGTATTGACTACATGCTCTTCAAATTTGGTGTCATCAACAAATTTAGAAATTGTGCTTTTTATTCTAAAGTCTGAAATATTAAAATAATGTGGGAACAACAACAATCCCAACATTCATCTTTCTGTTCACTTTTTGTCATTCTGAATCCTTAATCTGGCCATTCTGCTTTTTGTCTTGCAGTCAGCTAACTATCCATTATGTTACCTGTCACCTGACACTCCATATTCTCGCCTTAGTCATTAGACTATTAGATTGACCTTTTGAAAAGGCCTTTTGGAAGTCTAGATAAAATATATTCCAATGATTCATTGGACTTCTTATGAACCATTCTTGAGGAAATACCATTTGACACATGGACATTGTGTTCAAAAAGAGTTTGTTTTGCTTTTGTGTGTACATTATATAAAACTTTGCCTCATGGGCTCCCTGCAAGTTCAGGTTCATTAATTTGCACTAAAACTGATGCAAGAACGAGTGGCCAATCAATAAGCACCTGCAGAGTCTTGCTAAATTAACCCAACAGCCATTTAATTGGTGTGAATAGTGCAGTTTATGAGTCACGCAGCTGTTGAGTGGGCAACTTTTGTGAGATGCAAGAAGGGCATAGAGGCGTAAAGCAAGACTTACAGTTCATGATTTGGAGGTCGTAGTAGATGTGGGTGGTCTGGCAGCTGGCCCAAAAAAATCATCTGACTGTTACCATCGTAACAAAGCCCCTGGTATTTTCTGCTGGCAATACTGTAAGGCAAGTCCCCCGGGCCTGACGGGATATATCCTAGGATTATGTGGGAAGCAAGAGAGGAAATTACTGAGCCGTTGGCAATGATCTTTTCATCTTCACTGTCAACGGGGGTGGTACCAGGGGACTGGAGAGTGGTGAATGTTGTGCCCCTGTTCAAAAAAGGGATTAGGGATAACCCCGGGAATTATAGGCCATTTAGTCTTACTTCGGTGGTAGGCAAAGTAATGGAAAGGGTACTGAGGGATAGGATTTATGAGTATCTGGAAAGACACTGCTTGATTAGGGACAGCCAGCACAGATTTGTGAGTGGTAGGTCTTGCCTTACAAGTCTTATTGAATTCTTTGAGGAGGTGACCAAGCATGTGGATGAGGGTAGAGCAGTGGATATAGTGTACATGGATTTTAGTAAGGCATTTGATAAGGTTCCCCATGGTAGGCTTATGTGGAAAGTCAGGAGGCATGGAATAGTGGGAAATTTGACCAGTTGGATAGAGAACTGGCTAACTGGTCAAAGTCAGAGAGAGGTGGCAGATGATAAATATTCAGCCTGGAGCCCAGTTACAAGTGGAGTTCCACAGGGATCAGTTCTGGGTCCTCTGCTGTTTGTAATTTTTATTAATGACTTGGAAGAGGGAGTCGAAGGGTGGGTCAGTAAATTTGCAGATGATACAAAGATTGGTGGAGTTGTGGATAGTGAGGAGGGCTATTGTCGGCTGCAAACGGACTTAGATATGATGCAGAGCTGGGCAGAGGAGTGGCAGACGGAGTTCAACCCTGTCAAGTGTGAGGTTGTCCATTTGGGAAGGACAAATAAGAATGCGGAATACAGGGTTAACGGCAGGGTTCTTAGTAAGGTGGAGGAGCAGAGGGATCTTGGAGTCTATATTCATAGATCTTTGAAAGTTGCCACTCAGGTGGATAGAGAAAGGTGTGGAAGCTTTGGAGAGGGTGCAGAGAAGATTTACCAGGATGTTGCCTGGAATGGAGAATAGGTCGTACGAGGATAGGTTGAGAGTGCTAGGCCTTTTCTCATTGGAACGGCGAAGGATGAGGGGTGACTTGATCGAGGTTTATAAGATGATCAGAGGAATAGAAACTTTTTCTCCGGGTACAACAGAGTGTTACAAGGGGACATAAATTTAAGGTGAAGGGTGGAAGATATGGGGGGATGTCAGGGGTAGGTTCTTTACCCAGAGAGTGGTGGGGGCATGGAATGTGCTGCCTGTGGGAGTGGCAGAGTCAGAATCATTGGTGACCTTTAAGCGGCAATTGGATAGGTACATGGATGGGTGCTTAAGCTAGGACAAATGTTCGGCACAACATCGTGGGCCGAAGGGCCTGTTCTGTGCGGTATTGTTCTATGTTCTATAACTCCTTCTCAGTGGTACATTGTTCTGTAAGAATAAAAATAGGCTATGCCTAAGAGTACATATTAATAAAACAAATCATCCCATTGGATAGATAACACCTACCTGCCACTCTCTACTCCTCTTTCGTTGTTCTTGCAGCTTCCAAGTTTACGTGGCCTATGAAGAGCTTTTCTTGGCACTGCCTCTATGATTCAGCTGATCAATGCTGGTTACAATATGATACCAAGCTGTAAAGACTAGCAAGATCCCATATTCAACTTCTGCTCAATACTAAGTTAAATGATCTCAAGTGAGAGAATGATAGAGGCAACACAGTTTTGCAGGCTAGGGTGATGAAAAATCACGCAGGGGTCCCATTTCTAATCTCTCAGATTGGAGAATTACAATTTAATTGTGAATCTGTCCTATTTTTCAAGGCAATTTATGAACTTGCTACCTGATCCTCTTTACAATTTTCCTGTGTTCTTCAGAATGATTTCTCCTAGGCTCTCTACATTTGTACAGTTTAGTTTTCTGTCTTATTTTATTTTGTCTTGTCACATACATTGATCTAGAGACAGAATTTTTGTCAGTATTCATTAGTTCTTGACATTTACTGATTCATACGCAGCAGTGAGCCCTTAAAACTGTTCCATTTGTCCTCAACTGAGGTTTATTTTTCCTTGCCCTTACTTCCTCAATCCTTTATAAACTATTTAATAACATTGCAATACATATCTTACTTTTGCTTATTTAATTGTGTCACAATTAATTCTAGCATCATAAATTTAAATGTATTGCATCTAAACATGATTTATGCTTTTAATATGTTTTTTGGACAACTTGACGTTAGTATATTTTCACCTGATTTACCTCCAGTAACTTGCCTAACACTCAGAATTACATTTATTGGCTCAGATTCCAGGTCATTTGAGAGATATAATTTATATCAGAGTAGTTAAAATTACCACTATCATCATTTTCAACTTCATGTACCTCTCATATCTTCCAAAGAACTAGGTTAAGCAGAGGTCAGTTTCAGCACTGATCAGAATCAGAATCAGAAGCAAGTTTTCTCTATTCTGCTGGAACAAATTACCTTCACTCAAGCTGAGGATATTCAGGTAGGTGTTCAACCCCCACCTGCCTCTGACAGTGTCTGAACAGATTGATTTAAAATATCAATTACTCTCATGCTTGTATATGATATTTTCTGTCCAAGATTAATCATTTATATGATCATCCTGACAAAGATGGACAATTTCCAAGTCAACCTTGATATTTTGGTAGTTTGATGCTAAGGACAGGAAAGTTTTGATTTTAATTCATCATCTGGTTTGCCCCAGACAGCCAATGCACATCATGAAAACTTGAATGAACCTCTTAGCTGTCTTCTTGAATTGTTGATGTCCGTGTAGTGTTTGTGCACCCACAAGGCCTGTAGGGAGGGAATTCCAGGATTTTGACCGTTGGACACTAAAAGAACCGCAATATATTTCCAAGTTAAGATAAGAATGGCTTGGAAGGGAACTTGCAAGTGGTGGTGTTCCCATTTATCTACTGCCTTGGTTCTTCTACATGGGAACAATCATGCTTTTTGAAGGTGCTATTGAAGGAGTATTGGTGAATTTCTGTCATGCATCCTGTAGCTGGTTCACACTGTTGCTACATGTTGGTAGGAGTGAATGTCTGCTCCAATTGTGCAGACCACAGCACGTCAAAGTGATGTGGCAGAGTCTGTCTGGTCTGTAATGGACTACCTGCCCCCACTTCAGATTGATCAAGCAGTGGAACCTCACCTTCAACAGCTTTATCATCTACTCCACCGTGGCCTTGGTTGAAGCATGGGCAGCAATTTAGTGAAGGAGCTACGTCAGCTGAGTGACCAACCCATTACATTAAAAAAACTATGCCTGCTTTGCCTTAGCACCCTCCCCATCTTAGTCCCACATCAAGCATTGCATTCTGTGAGTCCATTGTTGTCCTTACATAGGGATATAATGCAGCAATGTTCTCTCTCCCACAGCAACCTTGAAAATATCACAAGTGATGGACACTTTTAATAAACATTCACCTCTTTTTAAGGCATGGCAGTTACCTCTGCATCACTGAGATGACAATGCTAGATTTCCAAGCACCAATGGGCATCGTCCCTGTAATTTAACATCCAGAGAACTGCAGTGATGCTCACCATTGGCACTGGGTTCCACCTCGTATCCAGGAATGCATACAGAGCTGCCATTTCTCCTTTAACCTCATTGACAATATCTGATTCCCCTCACTGCTGAAGCTGGCACATCAAAACTGACCATTGCTCACTTGCTAGGCAGTGGTTGGACAGACCCCTTTGAGTGTAATAAGTAGATGATTAACTGTAGCCAAGCCTGAGGACTGTTTGCGGACTCTGACAGACAGCTCTCACCCACTGTCACTGGACTGAGGACTAGCCCCACTGAGTTTCTGACATGACCATTTGGTTGAATAAATGTGTGGTATGTCTGTTGTGCAGGCAGCTGTATGTGTTATGATTGCTGAGCATTGATATGGCCCTAAACTATTATCCTCACCCTGCACACCCCATCCCCTCCCCTGTAACTCCTTGTCCTTCTGGATAGTAGATGTGAATTTGAAAAGTGGCAAGGAGCATTGTAGGTAATGCTGCACTGTACTTTGGTGATGGAGGAATGAATAATGAAGCTGTTAAATGGGCTGCCAATAGCACAGGCTGTTTGTTCTGGTGGGTGTCACTCTCGAGTGTTGTTGGACTCATCCAGGGAAGTGGGAGTATTGTGCCATGGATAGGCTTTGAGGAGTTAGGAGATGAGTTACTCACTGCAGGATTCCTAGTCCCTGACCTGCCCTTGTAGCCACAGCATTTATATGGCTAGTCTATTTCAGTTTCTGGTCAATGGTGATCTCCAGGATGCATCTACTATAGGTAGATTTATTAGGAGGAGGTCAAGTGTGATTTTCCTCTCATTGGTTCCTTCACCCTCTGCTGCTGACCCAGTCTAACAGCTATGTTTTCTCAATCAGCTTAAGGGGGAGGTGGTGGCCTAATGGTATTATCACTGGATTGTTAATGCAGAGACCCAAACAAGGTTCTGGAGACCCAGGCTTGAACCCTACCATGGCAGACGGTAGAATTTGAGTTCAATAAAAATCTGCAATTAAGAGTCTAATGATGACCACAAATCTATTGCCAGTTTTCAGAAAAACCTTCACTAATGCCTGTTTGGGAAGGAAACTACCATCCTTACCTGATCTGGCCTACATGCAACTCCAGACCCACAGCAATTTGGTTGACTCTTAACTGGGCAATTAGGGATGGGTTATAAATGTTGGCTTAGCCAGTGATGCTCTCATCCCATGAATGGATGGAAAAAAGAGAAAGAAAATGTGAGTGGGGATGATAATAAAATCCATCACCTGGACTGCATCCCATGCCAAGTGATGTTGAATGTGAGGAAAATTTATCCCTAATCTGAGGGGAGACAGTAGGTCATAAGCAGCAGAATGCTTTGGTGCCCATGTTCGATCAGTTGCTATAAAAATCATCAAGTCCAGAATCAATACTGAATGCTCTCAGGGCAACTGTCTCCTGACTGTATACCCTCTGTGACATCCCCGATGGCGGGTATGTCACATCCCGTTGATAGAGCAGGGATAAGGTTGGTGGTATCTTGGACATTGTCTTTATAATATGATTTCAAATCATTTGTCTAGTCTGTGAGACAGCTCTCCTAATTTTGACACATGACCCTAGATGTTAATAAGGAGGAGTATATAAAGCCAGCAGGGTTGTGTCCACTATTGATCTTTCTGGTTCCTTGGCTGATGGCATGTAGTCCATCTGGTTTAATTTCTTTTATTAGGTTTTGTCATATTTAAACACAAGTTAAGAGTAAAACGTGTTGCTATAAATGTGGAGTCACACGGAGGCCAGACCAAGTGAGATTGCAGATTTTCCTTCTCTAAAGGGCATTAGTGAATCGATGGTCTTTTTTAAAAGAATCAGCAGTGGTCACCATTAGACTAATTTTTAACTCCAGATTTATTAATCAAATTCAAACTTCTCCATTTTTCTTCGTGGATTTGAACTATTCCCTGAGCATTACTCAGAGTCTCTGGATTACTAGTCCAATGACATTAACACTATTCCATTGCCTCATGCAATGTCACCATGATCCTGTTGCAGTTGTAAAGGATCCAGCTGAATTTGGACCACCAATCTTCCTGTCAGCTCAGGACAGCATGTTGAAATCAGATGGGGTTTCCAGGGTGACTGGGAGCATTTTAACAATCCAGCCATTTAGTTCCTGCTGGGCAAGGAGGGTTAAAATGCAAGCACATTAGACTTGACTTGATACAGACTCCTCGCAGCTGTCAGACAAGGCTGACGTCTTTTCAGATAGATGTAAATGCAAGTGCAAGTGCTCAAGATTTAAGAAAGTGTGATTAGCCAATGGCCCCTCTGACTAATTATTATATAATAGTTCAAAAAGAACAAGATAATGATTTTGAGCCTTATCACAGATAAGTTGCTTTAATGTTTTGAAGATTTATATAATGTACTAGTGGAGATGTAAGATTCAGCTAACCTTATACCACACACTATGGGCTGTTCACTCAGTGGGTGGTAGTGAGTCTCCTGCCAGCAATATTCTCAGAAAACCTAACTCTCAAATGTTTCCCCTTATTGTAGTACCCACTAAATATATATAATTACCAGGATGATAGATTTGTGAATTTCACGTTTGTTATTGTTGAAATCATTGAAGTGATATCTATCGAAGCAGCTCTTTTAATGAATGATTTTTTCAATTTGCATCATGACCTGTAGCTGCATTCTTATCCAGCAAAACACAGACTTCCAGCCGTCAACCATAAAAAAGCTCAGGGACATAGAAACAGACCAGACCATTCAGTCTCTTACTTCTGTCTAATTAGGTCATAATTCATCTGTATCCCAATTCCATCTAAGCTTCTTTGATCCAAACCCCTTGCAAGCCAATCCTAATAAGAATCTATCAATCTGTCTTGAAAGTTTTAAGTGACTTGCCATGTTTAGCCTTTTGGGGAGAGGATTCCAGATTTCTCTACATTCTGCGAACAAAGTACTTTCTGATTTCACTCCAGATGGCTTAGTTCTTTTGCCCTATGTATGGATTTTCTCAACAAATGAAACATATTATTCATATCTAACCCCTTTAAACATGACAATTTGATCATGACTCCACCTCTTATTATCAAGTGAATACACACCAGTAAACCCATTGTGCCGTGACATCAGGCTGGTGAATTGGTGCTGTATTGACGATAAGGTTAATTTTTCCTGAACTTCAGCATCTAAAATTGAAATGAAAGCATCAGATGGTGGTCTGACCAAGACTCTGTACGGTTGAAACATAATTTTGATCCCGTTATAATTGGGTGCAAACATATAATAAACAGTTTTAATGTATTTGTGTACATAAGTGCATTAGCTTTTAGTATTTCATGTGCATGGAGACAGAATCTGCTTTTTAGTTCCTCAGATCCTAGCTGCTCTATATTGAGAAGATAGTCTGACTGCCTTTTTAATTCATTCTTGGGAATTATCTGTCTTCTGACTGCCTTAAGTAAGGAAATTAGACTTGGGTTTGGATTTCCCTTTGAGTCACAGCCAATTTTGGAGCATGATACCCAATAAAATAGTGCTGGGAGGCCTATCCCCTCTGTTCTGCCAGTGGAAAATACATATGAATTGTGTTAAAACAGCATCATTGCCCTAATTTCTGTACCCTGTGCATTACATGAACAAGACCAACAATGCCATTTGGTTTCCACAAATGTCTTATCACAAAGCCAACACAGATTAAAATTGTGTAACTTTGTGCAGTCTGAAGTTGATGACACACTGAGCAAGCCATTTTGATTCCTGGAGCTGAAGTTTAGCTGTTTGAAGCTCTAAGAAACTGCAAACACATTTATTCCCATTTCTCAAGATAATCCTTCCATTCTTTAGGCTTGATTGAGGAGAAAAATATCAAAGCTGTAAGGAAAAACAGATGAGTTATTGTTCTTTTAAAGGCCAGTCCACTGCAATTTGGAACAAGTGGGCAGGCCAACTCCTTCCCTAGTGATAACACTCCAGCCCAGAATGTTATTACACAGCTCAATCTTGTCTCATCAGATGGCCACACATTTTGAAGCAACACCATTGAATTGCACTTCAAAACACACAACCAAACCCTGGGCAATTGGCTGCAAATTTAGAATTGCTCAATGTGCTGCAGCGAGTCGTATACATTTGTTTAAATAGGAAATACTGAATGTTGAGTGAAGTGAACATCACTTTATCCATGTGTTATATGCAGCTGTATCAAGGTGACAGGATGAACTCTCTGTCAGCTCCTCGTCTTCCTCAGGTTATCAGGGAGTTCCAGGCGGTTCTCAGTTTATGACCGTCTGATTTACAAACACTCATACTTACGAACATAATCCCATACAATGATGTAATTTTAGAGACCCGACATATTAATACTCCCTGTACTTATGAGGGGCTCCTTCACATTATCCTACATTATATACAAATCGACTTGTGAGTGTACTCCAGAACAGAACCAATTCCCAGGCCAGGAGCTGGCTTCTACTTCTGAAAGCTAATTTCCGGATGTTCCTGATGAGGACAAGGGCTCCGCAGCCCCTTTGCCAGTAACACCAGCGGTCCCTACGTACAGATTCAATTTCATCAATATCTAACTTAGCATTTACATTATGCTCTGATCTAACTGCTGGCGGAGAAGGATGAGCATCACATAGAAAAACATGTAAGAGAGTTAAGAAGAACATCAAAGCTTCATGGTGTTTACAATTCTAACTCAGATAGAACATATGCACTCTCTTACTGCCCATAAGGTGCATGTTGTGTATGGAAATTGGTGTGTCTTTTCATTGCTTTTGGAGTTGTATTCCGATTAATCAATTCAGCAGAAAAGATGTCATGAGTTTAAATAAAGAAGTCAATTTACTCTCACAGTGTTATCCCAGACTAATGTAAGGTTACACATAAATGTCTCACACATGCATACAGACAAAGATTAGATATAGTTTAAGATAGAGCACTTTATAGATTACAGTTAATTCAGCTTCTGATTTCTGATCTCTGGCCTCCCACATTGTAAGCTGAAGTGAAGTCCTTGTAAAGCAAAAGGTCCAGAGCAGGTTTTTGAATTCTTCTGCTCAAACATCAAGGAGATTAGTTTTCAGGGGAACTTTGAATCCTGGAATAAGTTAAGTACTTTTGCTGCTTATAAGTTGTAGCTGGTTTCCAAATCTGACTCTGAGGCAAACTGATGACTGCTGGTTCTAATAGTTCTGCAGAATTTGTTTGTAATCTGCTCCTGGCAATTGTCTCACCATGTGACATTTCAGAAATTCCAGCTCTTTTCCAAATAAGATGCTGTGTTTATGTTGACTCCACACCAGTGGCACCATTAAACACTTCTGAGACCCATCCAGTCTAATTTTGATGCGAAATACCATCATGATACAATGGGAAGGTGAATGGCCACATACATCTGTCACAAATTGTGTTTTAATCATTTTTATTCAGTTTGAAAAATTGAGACAGGCTGTATGAACGCAAACAATTCTGTGATTCTGGAGGGAACCTCCTCTGTCTTTTCAGCTGGCTCTTTCTTAAACAATGAGATGCATGAATAACACAAGGGGCTATGAGGTAACCTCATCCATATCCATATTATTAGGAATTTGCTGGTATTGATACTGTCTGTACTCAAATGCCTGAGGTCACATAACTCGGAGCAGTCATCTTACCATCTTAATTGTGCCTAATGTTTACTGAAATTTCACAAAATGATATTTCTGTTTTGAGCATATCATTACACAGATGTTAAGCTTCATTACTGTGGTTCAAGCTCAAGAAATCTCTCACCCTGTTGGCTGCTTCTCATTCTAATTTGTGCTGACCTTCCTCTGTTACCTCCTCAAACCTAACAACTGTCCAGGTTCTCTGTACTCTTCCAATTCATGCCTCCTGTGGTGTGAATTCCTTTTGTGTTTACTCTTGGAGTTAGAGCATTACGAACAAGACCAGCATTTATTCCCCATCCCTAATTGCCCTTCAAGGAGGATGTAGCGAGCCTTTTTTAAATTACTTTTATATCTGCATCCACAATAGTTTTAGAGTTGGAGGTCCTAGATTTTTCCCAGTGAGAGAAAGGAATGGTAACATTCTTCCAAGTCAGGATGGATGGGAACTGTTTAAAAGGTATTTGAATAAGTACATGAATAGGAAAGGTTTGGAGGGATATCGGCCAGGAACAGGCAGGTGGGACTAGTATAGTTTAGGATTATGGTCAGCATGGACTGAAGGGTCTTTTACATCCTGTATGATTCTATGACTCTATGATTCCATGGACAGCAATTTATAGGTGATGAGGTTCCCATGCGTTAGGTCCTGTCATCCTTCTAGATTGAAGAGGTCACAGGTTTGGAAGGTGCAGGTTAAGAAGCCTCAATGAACTGTTGCAGCACATCTTGTGGCTGCTGCTGTAAATTGGTGGTGGATGGGGTGTCAAACTGGGAAGCTCCTTTATCTTGTGTCATGTCAGGTTTCTCGTGTTTTGGTGGAGCTACAATCATCCAGGCAAGTGGGCAGTATGCAATTAGAGTCCTAACTTGTGCCTTGTAGATGGTGGACAGGAGTGGGGACACAGCATTTATTTGACCTTGTTATATTTAAGATAAAAAAAACCCACAAAACCATAAGATATAGGAACAGAAATAGGCCATTCAGCCCATCGTGTCCGATTCACCTCTCAGTGAGATCATGGCAAATCTGATCATCTGACTCTGCTTGATTATATTATGCATTTCTAAATGCTCATTTATTACATCCATTATAAGAGACTCAAACAATTTCCCTTTAAGACTTAAGATAACTGGCACATAATTAAACGTTTTCTTTGCCTCCCTACTTTTTGATTAAGGGTGTTAGATTGGCAGTTTTCTAATCCTCTGGGTTTTTCCAGAATTGAAGGATTCTTGAAAGACCATGACCAATACATCCACCATTGCTGTAGCTACTTCCTTTAAAATCCTAGACTGCAACGCAACAGGTCTAGGGGACTTTAATTAGTCTTTAGCTTCATTAGTTGACTAGTACATTTTTTCTAATGACAGATATTGTATTGATTTCCTTACCTGACTTTAGTCCCTTGACAATTTAGTACGCCTGGACTGCTATTGATGTCTTCCCCCATGAAGACTGATGCAATGTAACCTGAGCAGTCAGGAAGCTTCTAAAAGCAATTATTCAAGATAGTCTTAGTAGTCACAAGGAACAAGTGTGTTGATTAGGAAAAGTCAGCATGGATTTCTTAGGGAGAAATCATGTCTATCTAACTTACTGGAGCGTTTTTGAGGAGGTAACAGAAAGGCTTGATAAGGGTAATACCGTTGATGTAATAGATATTGTCTTTCAGAAGGTGTTTGATACAGTACAATTAACTTGTGAGGAAAATCATAGGTCAATGACTGTGTGACAGGAAAGAGAGAGCAATGGTGATTGGATATTTTTCAGGCTGGTGGAAGGTTTGTAGTGGAGCTTCTTAGGGGTTAGTATTGGGACTCTTGCTATATATTAATAACCTAGATCTAAGTTTGCAGATGAAACAAAATTTGAAAGACAATAGATGTACCAGTTTTAGAACATAACCTGATCAATTATAAACTCTGAAGCCCATAAGAAGATAAACCAACTTGAGAGAAGGCAAGAACATGAAGAGATGGTACAACTCTTGACACAGAGTATAAATTCCATTAACATTAAAGACAGGACAGAAAGCCTGGTTAAGGGACAAGAAGGCAGAAACCACAGTCATCAGACAAACAGATCAACTGAGATCTCATATTGTCAAAATGCCTGCAGGTCATTCAGAAGTAACAGGAAGGAACTGATCTTACTCAAGCCAAAAATTATCCCAGGATATGGGGCAGCCATACCAATGCGGCAGGCACTGTACAGAGTGGTATGACAGTTCCACATATAGTACAACTCCGTGACCTTAATGTTGAAATCAAGCAAACTAGATTGGAACTTTAGTTCAGGTTTGTAGATCATCTCAACCTATGACTTTCACGCTTTGAGTGTTGGTAATGAGATGCTGATAATCCTGATAACACTGAGAATGGTATTAATTATTTTAATGATAACAAAGATTTTCTAAGTAGGTAACAGTAAGTCACAAATATAGGTGAAGTAGAGAGAAGCTAGAGGGAAGATATGGTATAATGATATTCAGGTAAATGATGATAATACAACTGATGAAAGGATTCTAATATCAGTAAGACAGAAGACATCAGCATAGAATGAACATGTGAAGTGTGGCACGTTAGACATTGCACTAGAGAGCTGTATTTGCAACCCTGTTATGCACAGATGTAAATAAATGATACCACTGCAGATAAGGATTGGAGACATTTTTATTAGTGATAAGCATCAATCAGTTTCAGGGACAATCATGGTCTAAAATTTTCAAGACTGTATCTCAATGTGAAGTTAGCAGAATTGGCTTAAAATGTTGACCAAGCATTTAGCCAGCTCCTTAGATGGTTTGGTGTCAAATTCTGCTTGAAAATGCCCATTTTACCACATCAAATATATTGCTATATAAATACACATTACTATTGGTGTTGTGGTCCAAGACAGAATTAGCAACAAGCCTGATTTTAATTATGTCTTCCTCAACTTAATAAATGGACATCAGGGCCATTTTGCTCCGCAGCTGAATTCAGCTAACTCAGCACTGTGCAGGAAGAACATCCGCTATCTATGCCTCAGAACAAATTTTGTGCATTTGCCCACTGGGTGAACCTCAGCAATTTCTTTTATCTCAGAGTCAAAACTTTCTCACCTAGCCCAGACTAAAAGCAAAGTTTAAGTGTGAGGAACTTTTCACTTACATGAACCAGCTCAGGAGTGCCATTTTAAAAAAAAACTTTGCAGTCCTCAATATTTTCTTAATCACATAACAGCAGGTTATAGTCCAGCAGGTTTATTTGGAGGGAATAGCTTTCAAATGCTGCTTCTTCATCAGGTGGTTGTGAAGCAGGATCATAAGTCACAGAATATATAGCAAAAGATAACAGTGTCATGCAGCTGTAATGATATATTGAACAAACCTAGGTTAAGTCTTTCATCTTTTAGAATGGGTTTGCTAATTTCAATTCTTTAATACGTAAATCCCAGAACTTATTTTAAGTCACATTCTCAAGATAATTTCAGGTTTTATAACAAAATGTGCCATCTCAACTTGTAGTTGATTCCCATGACCATCACTGAGTGTCAGTGTAGAGGGAGTGAATGCTTGTGGATGTGGTGCCTATCAAATGAGCCACTTTGCCCTGGATGGTGTCAAGCTTCTTGAGTGCTGTTGGGGCTGCACTCATCCAGGCAACTGGGGCGTATTCCAATCACATTCCCAAATTGCCCCTTGTAGAGAGTAAACATGGCTGAAAATGTGTTGCTGGAAAAGCGCAGCAGGTCAGGCAGCATCTAGGAACAGGATGCTGTCTGACCTGCTGCGCTTTTCCAGCAACACATTTTCAGCTCTGATCTCCAGCATCTGCAGACCTCACTTTCTCCTCAGAGAGTAAACATGTTTTGGGGAGACAGAAAGTGAGTTACACGATGCAGAATTCCTATCCTCTCACCTACTCTCATAGCCACAGTATTTATACAGCTAGTCCAGTTGAGTTTACATTTAATGGTAATACCCAGAGTGTTGATAGTGTGGGATTTAGTAATAATAACACCATTGAATGTCAAGGAGAAATGATTAGAATCTCTTTGTTGGAGATGGTAATTGCCTGGCATTTGTATGGCATAAAGGTAACTTGACACTTGTCAGCACAAAACTGGATATTGTGCAGATCTTGCTGCATTCAGAAATGGACTGCTTCAGTATCTGAGGAATCGTGAATGGTGCTGAACATTGTGCAACCATCAACAAACATTCCCACTTCTGGCATTATGATGGAGGGGAGGTCATTGATGAAGCAGCTGAAGATGGTTAGGCCTACAACACTACCTTGAGGAACTTCTGCAGTCATGTCCTGGAATCTGAGATGACTGACTTCCAACAGCCACAACTATCTTCCATTGTGCTGGGATGACTGCAACCAGTGGAGAGTTTACCTCTGATTAACTCTAATTTCGACTCTTTGATGGCACACTTCATCGAATGTGTCATTGTCAAGGGCAATTGCTCTCTCCTCATCTCTAGAGTTCAGATTGAGAGTAGACTAATGTTGCAAATATCTCAGCCTCATGCTTGTAACACATAATGTAATACACAATAGCAATGTTAAAGATTATCTTGCTTTTTGCAATGCGATTGATGTAATTAATTTGCACCTGCTTGCTAAATTCAGGTTTTTTTGTATAGAACATCTGAATGGGGGTGGTAATGATACAGCTAAGAGTCAGTTATACAAGCAGTTTATCCGTTTCAGTCTACCCATCAGCAAAGAAACACCTGTGGGTCTCATTCTGTCAAACATGATGTCAGAGAAGTTCACAAATTTCAGAAATTATCCAAAAGCTATTTTCGGGCTGTACTTAACAATCTCTATTACATCTCCCTGTAGTTCTAGTTGGTTATTGAATAAAGTAAACAACTATATTTAAACAAATGTCTCAGATTATTGTAACTTTATTTACGTAATTGCTCTAATATGTAACAAGATACTGTCACATTTGGATGTCTTAATTTTAGCAGGATCATTTTCATTGCTCACTTTTACACCTTTATTTCTTCACATAATATAAACACTCTTGCAGAAATACTACTAAAGGCATGGTACCATTAATAAATATATCTGAGTGACTAAAGTAGGGTGCAAACCAAGATAAATGAAAATGCATTCTATAGAGGGTGGTCCAATTATGGGAGTTGCTTCTTTCAGAAAATTGCTTAACTTTTTTTCCAAATCTGAACTATATAATTAGTTTCATTTGTAAAAGCCAAATGCAGTATCAAATCTTCTATCAAGCATAGGGAGCCAAGAGTAATTACGCCAATTAGAATATAAATGCTGAATCAGAATTTCTTTTGTTTTTGTGCATGCAAAGGTATCAGACAGTGGGCTAAAATCCAGAGTGTGAAAGCTTCCATTATCAATAGAATGTTTGTTTTCTTTAAAATTATGCAACTTATATCTTGATTTGCTTTGGTATTTTACAGAATTTATATTTTAAAAATCAACATTTCTGTCACTCTCAAATATATTATGATCCAAAATGTCAGATTAGGTGCTTAGTAATTTGAGACTATTCCTACCCCATGCATGAATGCAGCCATCACTATTGTCACATTTGGAAGGTCAATATTTATCAGAGATATTATCCAGAATTCTAAACTGTGGGGGATAGTTAGCTTAGTTCATATGACATACTGTGACTGTGACTGGTAAACCAGTCCTCCTCAATTGTCACAAACAGCTTTTTGCACAACTGCAAAAGAGAAACTATACATAGGAGATCAGGCTCACGCACTTATGTTTTGCTAGCGTCCCTTTGGTATTGCAAACACTTTGTAGAAGCAAAGAAAGAGGAACTGCAAGTGTTAGAATTGGACTGTGCGGAGAGAATGGAATAATAATGTTTGCAAAGAATGACTGAGAGGGTTCAGGTTCTCCTGTTCACCACCTCAGTTGCTTCCAGCCGTACCTGCTTTGTACAGAGATAGACTTCTTTCTTCTATCTGCTGGGGACTTTAATGCTCTGTGAGCCTTCATAGCCGGTTGCATGATACCTACATATAGCTCAGAGAACTTTCTTCTGTTGCTGAAATTCCTTGGCTCAAGTTGCCATTTCCCACTTGCTTGCTTTGAAATCGTCTCTTGTTGGAGTCCCTTTAAACATTGAAGCTTCCATGATCAGTTGTGGCTTTTGCTGCCACCCAGCCACTCTGGTTAGTCAGGTAACCCAGAAATGGGATGTGAATTGTGGGATTCAGTTAAGAAACATTGAAAAACTGCTCCATGTAGGTTTCTACCCAACCGTCTGTTTCCCTTGCTGTGATTGGTCCAAGTGCTAAAGGCAATATTTTGCTTCTCTAGTGACATCAGTAGAACGAGGGATGAGGTCCTCCAGTCAGAATTTACGGAGTTAAGAAAGAGACAAGCAGGTAGACTTTCAAAGGTAATGCTTTCTAGATTAAGCTTGGTGCCAGGCACTCATGAATATAGACATAGGGGATATAGTGTGACTGCAGAGATGGTTCAGGAGGAAGGGTTTTCTATTCCCGCAATACTGAGACCTGATCTGCAGTAGGAGAAGACTATTCAAGTTGCATCTTAACAGACCCAGGACCAATACTCTTGTGGCGATTCAGGAGGGTTTAAACTGATTTTGCGATTGATTCTGCTTCTGGTCCCAGCAACTGAGTTCCAGCATTGCTGAGCCCCTGGCCAATCATATTATCTGGCAGCTGTCAAGAGTGAGACTTCCTTGTCCTGTGGGGCTGATGTCCCAATATCTGCCTATTTAAAGAACATTACGAGGCACTTTGTTTTTAACTGGCCAATGATTAGAATTAGCAATATGTTTGACTCTTCTGGACAATTAGGGACGAGCAATAAATGCTGGCCTAGCCAGCAATGTCCTCATACCACGAATGAATCCAAGAAAAAGAGTGGTAGAGGGAGAAGCAGAGTGGTGGATGAGCAACATGCACCCCCCCTCTCCTCACCCCCCAACCCCACCATGAAATCCAGCCCAGAATGTTACAATAATCACACAGACTTTACTCAAAAAATGGATAGATCTGAGTACCAAATATTCCCCAATACAAAGTGCTCAGAAAAGATAGGGAAGGAAAGAAAGAAGGAGGGATGGTTGTTATGATTAGGAAGCCTTTGAGGAGAAAGTGAGGTCTGCAGATGCTGGAGATCAGAGCTGGAAATGTGTTGCTGGAAAAGCGCAGCAGGTCAGGCAGCATCCAGGGAACAGGAGAATCGACGTTTCGGGCATAAGCCCTTCTTCAGGAAAGTTTGTCCAGCAGGCTAAGATAAAAGATAGGGAGGAGGGACTTGGGGGAGGTGCGTCGGAAATGTGATAGGTGGAAAGAGGTCAAGGTGAGGGTGATAGGTCAGACTGGGGTGGGGGCGGAGAGGTCGGGAAGAAGATCTCAGGTTAGGAATTAGGAAGCCGAAAGTAAGTATACAGGTGCAGCAGGCAGTGGAAAAGGCAAATGATATTTTGTCCTTCATAGTGAGAGGATTCAAGTAGAGGAGCAGAGATGTCTTGCTGCACTTCTCCAGGTCATTGGTGAGACCAGACCTGGAGAATTGTATGTCTCCTTATCTGGTGATATTCTGGCTATTGAGGGAGTGCAATAAAGGTTTAGTAGACTGATTCCTAGGATGGCAGATTGATGGCAGGAATGGTCGTGGATACTTAAACACAAATATTTCCATCCCTAATGATGGGGAAGCTCAGCACATTGTTACAAAAGGCAAAAGTGAGTACTGCAGATGTTGGAGATCAGAGTCAAGATTGGAGTGGTGATGGAAAAGCACAGCAGGTCAGGTAGCATCCGAGGAGCAGAAAGATCGACGTTTCAGGCAAAAGCCCTTCATCAAGAATGGTTCACAATTGGTACAAAAGACAAGGCTAAAGCATGTGCAACCATCTTCAGCTTGAATCTTCAAGTGACCATCCTAGCCTCTTCCAGTCGTCCCCAGCATCACAGACATCAGGCTTCAAACAATCTGAATCACTCCCTGTGATGTCAAAAACAGCTGAAGGGTTGAATGCAGAGTTCTTGACTTCATTATGGTCGTGGTTCAAATATGGACCTAAAAAAGAAAGCAGTGACTGTCATTGACATCAGGACAGCATTCAACTAAGTCTGGCATCAAGGAGACTTAGCAAAGCTGGAGGCAATGGGAATCGGTGGAAAACATTGATGTTTGGAGACTTGCCTGGCTCATGGGATTATGGATGTGATTGTTGGAAGCCAATCATTTCAGTCCCAGAACATCTCTGCAGGAGTTCCTCAGGGGAGTGTCCTAGGCCCAAATATCTTCAAGTCCTTCATCAATGATCTTCCCTCCAACACAAGTTCAGAAGTGAGGATGTCAGCTGGTGAATCCAGACAGTTCAGCAACATTCGTGATTTCATAGATTCAAAGATAAGGAATGTAACTCCTTTTTTCAAAAAGAGAGAGAGAGAGATAGAGTGAGAGAGACACAGAGAGAGAGAGAGTGAGAGAGAGAGAGAGAGAGAAAGCAGGAAACTACAGGCCAGTTAGCTTAACATGCGTGACATGAAAAATGCTGGAAACTATTCCGGATAATAAGGTTGAGACAATATGTTTTTGTGAAAGGAAAATCATGCTTAATCAATCTAGTGGAATTCTTTGAGGAAGTAACATGTGCTTTGGATTAAGGGGAACTTGGTGGGAGTACTGTACTTAGATTTCCAGAAGATGTTTAAGAATACTCCGAGGCCTAGATAGAGTAGAGAAAATGCTTCCACTAGCAGGAGAGACTAGCACTCGAGGGCACAGCCTCAGAACGATGGGATGACCCTTGAGAACTGAGATAAGGACGAATTTCTCTAGCCGGAGAGTAGTTAATCTTTGAAACTCATTGCCGCAGAGTGCTGTGGAGGCCAGGTTATTTAGTGTATTTAAGACAGAGGTAGATAGGTTATTGATGAATAAGGAGATTACAGGGTGAAGGCAGGAGAATGGGGTCTAGAAACATATCAGCCATAATTGAATGGCACAGCAGACTCGATAGGATGAATGGTCTAATTCTGCTTCTCTATCTTGGGGTCTTTTGGCCTTATGGGTAAAGTGCCATATCAAAGGTTATAGTGAAAAATAAAAGATCATCGTGTATGGGTAGCATATAGACATCGTATGAAAGATTACCTGGCTAACAGGAAGCAGAGAGTGGGCATAACTGGATATTTTGCAGGTTAGCAAGGTTTAATGAGTGGTTGCCACTGGGATTGATACTGGAACCACAATTTTTTTTTGTGGACAATTGTCCATTAATTGGACAAAAATACAGATTGGGTTGTTTTATGAGCAAGAAATGGATAGCGTCAGCTTATATCCACTGGAGTTTAGAAGTATCCTAGACAACCTGATTGAAATACATAAAATCCTGAGGGAACTTGACAGATTGTCCATTTAAAACACAGATCAGACAAAGTAAAAAAAATTAGCTCCAAAGAGTATGAGTCTTTGGAACTCAGCTTTTTGCTGCATGGAACAGGAGGAGACCAGATATTCTCCTTTTAAGACAGGTGCACCAAAAATGTTTAAGCAAGTCGAACATGATACTATCAGTTAATGATATCAGATTTAGGTACTGGAAGACACTGGAGACCTGACAGGGGTTGGGAGTGAAGCAATCAAGAACACTGAAATGAGGTCACTGGACATTTAGAACCTGGATTACATTCAGTCTGTTTCAGCCAGGGGACTAAATTTATGTCATGAAAGCTTTTAGCTTTTCAAGTATTGTATCCCTCCCTGAAAAAATAACTGATTTTGTATCTTACCAAGTGACTCAGTTGATATTAGGAACATAATGTATTAAGAATTTCAGGTACATAACTCTGTCTTATTCCTCTGTTGTGTTGCTTTCAAATGTCAAAGCATTCAAAAACAATAGCAATGACCTGAGAGGCTATTGAGACAGTTACTTGAGACCTAAAAATAACTGGAAACAAATTCCCGAACAGTGAAATAATGCCACTAGTGGATTTCAATGAATTGTAAATATGTAAAAGACTATTGACAGTTCAAAATTCATGTCAAGCTATTGATAAATAAAACCTTGTCAATGCAACCAAAAGAATTCTTTGAAGACTATATGATACAGCACATTAAAGAAAATTCTGTTCAAGTTGGTCTTAAGCTAGCTAGGAAAACCCTTCAAACATCCATTTGGCTTTTATTTGATGAACGGGTTCATGGATTTAAAACTGAAGACAGAATGGAAACCATCACCATCTGACCTCGTTGATATTACAGACAACAGCTGAAACAACCAGGAGAGGAAGTAAGTGAAGGATATCTTCCATAGTATAAAAGCTAAAGGCCTCAGAACTTATTTCAGAGACCCAGGAAATTTCCAAAAAGCTGGACATTGTGTGCAGGAAGTCAGCACATAAATCAGTATGTGAAAGAATCCTGGAGGTTTTTCTTTGATCCCAGCAGATTACAATAATGGATCCTTTGTGAAGGAGAATGAAAAAATCTGCAAATTTTATTATTAGTTAAGGTGGATCTGGCAGAAATATTCTAACTTGTGATACACAGCTGAGTTGCAGTAAGATGCATGATTTGTGTACATTGTATTGCTGGGTGCAAGATAAATCATTGCTTTTGATATGATTGACTGTGAATTCTTTGGATCATAAGGACAAATACAGATTGACCCCAATGACCTCCCGTAAAAATGGCAGCTACAGAGAGAGACCTCACAGCTGAGAAAGGCCAAGCTGTTGTGGCTGGTTCAAACTATGCCACATTCGGGGTTTAAATTGTTCTCAACATGTTTACAGAAGCTCTCAATCCACCATCCTAGCTCCATCCTCCTTTCTCCAAAACCTGAGAGTAATCAAAACCTCTTCAAGATGACTGTGCTGCTATGGTAGGTAGTGTTCGGGGTCCTGAGCTTGTCTGCTCCAGGTTGGCAGTGTCCTTTTCTTTCTCTCTGCCTTGTCTTTCTTATTTTTCTTTTACTTTTCTTTCTTCATCTTCATGGCTGGAGTGGTGTTGGCGGGACAGCAGCTGCAGCACCAGTGGGGTAGATAGGAACTCCTGCCAGCAGCAGAAGCAGAACTACCCAGAGCCTGGACTGTTGGTGGAGGCAGCAGGCCACCAGCTGTGGTGCTGGTGGTACCTGGAGTGGAGATTTTTGGCTGCGGTAGGCCCAAAGCAGGGACTCTTGCAGTGGTGGTGCCCAGAGTGGAGGGAGCTTTACTCTGTATCTAACCCCCTATCCCTGATAGAGAGAGCCTGCGGTAGGCCCAAAGCAGGGACTCTTAGCAGTGTCGACAAGGCAGTAGTGGCAGCAGCAGAGCCAGAGTATCCTGGGGAATCAGCGTTGGCATTGCCACACCCAAAAGCGGGGATCGCCTTGAAGCCGAGAATACCTCGGCTAAATGTGTCTTTATCCCCTGTGGCACTTTTTTAAAAGAAATCTTCCAAGATTTTATTCTTTTATTTATGTACCTTCATGCAATTGATATTGTAAGCAGTACCATTATTTATCACTTTAACTTTTCCTCAAACCAAATTAACAATGCATTGAATGTGCAATATTAAAGAAAACTCACTGGTTAACCTCCAGGCAATATTAAAGAAAACTCACTGGTTAACCTCCAGATAGTAGTGTCTTCTCAACTGCTTTTAATGTTTTTAACCTCAACTGCTTGCAGGAGGCCTGAAACTGTGCTGAAGACCTTATCTAAACAAAAGATGATCTCTAATTAAATACTTTCTTTTTATCTTTTTTGCAACCAAAATGGTTCTGGAATGTGGCAACAAAACATTTTTAACTGTTTCTTCCTCGACATATGAGACAGCAAAATCATTCATTCAGGTTTAAAAGGCCACCTCTGTTTTCAAGGTTTTCAAGTACCAGTAGCCAAGAAAATCAGCAGACTCCAGGGAAGTCAGATAACTTAGTGACGGCTCTGTTAAAATTTACATACTTTGAAGAGACAAAAAATTAGTAAGACATCGGACAATTGTAATGTGTGTGAATAGTTGCAACCTTGCCACTTGTAAGAGCATATAAGAATGGTTGCTGACAATTTCAGTGTGTGTCCAGTGTTATTAAAAAAAGAAGAAAGGTATGGCCTGTTTTCTTTTCAGAGAGATTACTACATACCTCTGGAACAGGTGGGACTAGAACCCAGGCCTCCTGGCTCAGAGTAGGGGCATTACCACAAGAACCGCTATAGAATGGAATAGAATTTACTGGCAGGAAACAATAAACATGATCATTAAAAGCAGTTGAGAAGACACTACTATCTGGAGGTTAACCAGTGAGTTTTCTTTAATATTGCACATTCAATGCATTGTTAATTTGGTTTGAGGAAAAGTTAAAGTGATAAATAATGGTACTGCTTACAATATCAATTGCATGAAGGTACATAAATAAAAGAATAAAATCTTGGAAGATTTCTTTTAAAAAAGTGCCACAGGGGATAAAGACACATTTAGGAACTGTCATAAGGAAAAACATTAGCAAAGGAGCTACAGTGGGCCATAGAAACAGTCATAGGTTGGCACAGAAGATGTGAAGAGTTATGGTGGAATAGGTTAGCATGGAACTAGGCTTGGGGACTGAGAAGAGATGTGATGAAGTGTAAACAGTGTGATCTAGAGGGCCTATTATTAAATAAATCATTGGCACAAAGTTCCAAAGCAGTAAGGTGAGTCTTTTGGTTCTCAACAATTGATGTGGCTGCCTTTGAATTGTCTCTGGGGATGGTGAGCCAGACTCCAGTCTGCATCATGCAGAACAAAGATCCAGTTACCCTGGGTGGTTTTTGATTAAGGTGCTCACCTGGCCTAGACGCAAAAAATGCTGGGTAATTAAAATTCTAGGTACAATCCCTCAAAAATGCTGTGTTCAGAAATCTTAGCTGGGGCCATAGCAGGAACACTGTAATGTATCTTAGCATTTCATTTAAGGAGGGCCAAACTAACCAGTGTTCTCAATCCAGAAACACTCAATGGATACACATGCCTATGGATGCTGTTAGATGAAGAAACACAAAAAGTGCTGGAGAACACAGCTCCGGCAGCATCTGTGGAGAGAGAAACAGAGTTAATGTTTCGAGTCTGGCAAGATCCTTCCTCAGCACTCAAGATGGTTGATGAAGAGTCCAGGTGGAAGGGTTACAGATTATAGATGCCCTGTCCTATAATTAAAATGTCTTTCTAGATTCTTTAGTTAGCAATTCCTATGTTCTTAAGACAATATACTGTGTTTATCCTAAACACTGATCCTATTTGTATTATCCAGGAATAAGTTTTAAAAGCTGTGTATACTTGTTTAACAATAACCAATGCACATCATGTCAAAACATCTCTTGGTCAATACATCCCTTCTGAACAACTACTCCCCATGCGCCATTCATGCCAACCTATTCCACCATAACTCTTCACACCTCCTGCGCCAATCTATGGCTTCACTGTTCCTATGGCCCCTTGTAGCCCCTTTGCTATTGTTTTTCTTTATGATACCTCCCAAATGTGTCCTCATCTCCTGTTTATAAAAAAACTTACAAGATTTTTTTTTATTTATGTACTGTCATGTAATTGAAAATATAAACATGGCTGCCGTTCCAAAGACCAACCATCCTACAAATGGCAATGAAGTAGCCATGTTGATCTGTAGATTTATGCCAGTATCATTTGAAGTATTTCTCTTCCATCTTCAAATGGTGGCATAATCTTTTGAATATCCACTTGAACCTCAATAATAGCTGATTTAATGCATGATACATACCAATTAGGTCATCTTGCTGTAGCCTGAGAAAAAACAATTTTTTCTAGTCAGCTTTAAAATGACATGTTTTGCAACTGTCTTTGAAACAAGTTGTTCATATAGATCTACTGAGATCAATTGTATCTTGGGCAATTTTAATTTCATTCTGGCATCAGCTGATTTATCTGATTTCTGGCACCTAGCAATAGTGATGTCACCAAATAGGCAAAGCAACCAATTACATTGCAGATGCTTTAGACACTGAAAAGCAGGATCAAACAGGCATGTTTTAATATTCAATATTATATGTTTCTACAGAAGATAAGAAATGGGAACCACATATGAGATTAAGGGAAAAATTGAACTATAATAAACAAACAAAAATATTCTGAATATTCATTTTTAAATGTATGCAATCTTTACATGGAATGAAGGCATTCGCCATTCGACAAATATAGAAATAGCTTTTCAGGACCAGCAAGGTTGTTTATAAGTAATCATGACTTAGCTTTGTTATTTAATATAACATTAGTACAGTTATTGCATTTAGTGTAATTATAACAGAAATCGACAAACTAAATCATTCCTTCAAATGTAGTTATCTTTGTGATTTTTGTAAATTACATATATTTTTATTAGTATAATAAATTCTGTGCCATGGTGCAGTTTATTGACCAGAGATACAGTAGTATAGTTTTTACACAAGTCCTTTTTGATGTCATGGCAGCTGTACAGTATTAAAAACATATAATGGAAGCAATTTGACATTTGAAATAATGAAAATAGCATGAATTTGTTTTAAACTTATAATATTTCAGATGTTATAGACATTCTTAGCATGAACTGTCAGTGTCTATGGTTTAGTTAATAACGCATCAAGTATTAATGAAATTAAACTACACGAAGAAGAAAATCTAATAGAAATGGCTATGTTAATGGTTCATCTATAAAGTAGTTTCTGTTAACAAGAGAAATGAGATTTAGATTATTTTGGCATCCTGCATGTTGTGCTAAGTAACACTGTCCTTTCTAACAAGCAATCAGTTAATAGCTGGGTGGGATCTTTCCGTTATTTGTGGAATGATGACAGGATAAAAGTGAAAAAATAAATATGCTTACTTTGCTCAGAGCAATAATATCCTCGCAAGGTACTGAATACTAGTTATAGTTAGCAACTGTTTATAACTTTGAAAGCAGTTTCTTTGTTAATCCATTTTCAGCAGAAACTTACTGTTTCTTGTTGTTCTGCACTATTTGAAAGCATGTAAAGTATTTCTCAATTTATTACTGTTTAGCTCTTGGCCTAAAGCTATTAACATTAGCTCATTTCACATAAACGCATTCAGTACTGATTGAAGCATGGCAGTAGCTGATGGACAAGGAATATTTAATGTTTTGCCAAGTGTAGGAATGGTCAACCATAGTCATACATTTAATTAAATGTTTCACTTTAATATTGTTTCAATTGACTATCTTATAACATAATTTGTCAATAAATAATGTGGCTGATTTCCCTATTGTTTGTGGATGGGAAAATTTCACTGTGCACAAAGCACAGAAAGTGGGGTTTGAGACAAGGCATTTCAGGTTCCTGCACTTTTTATCACAGTCCAGGATTTCAGAGATTTTGTGAAGCCTGGGGTGTGGGTCAATTACAGGTCTACCCCCAGGAGAAGCATAAAAATGATATGTTGGAGGAATCATTCCGGACATTACCACTTCAGTTTCTCCCATCTTCATCAGAAAGTATCCAGAAGTTGACATAACCAAAAACTAATGTGAACATGAAAGATTGTGTATGGGCTCCAGATTGTAAAATGTGAAGCTATTGTGCCAGAGAGGTTTATAAAGATATGTTCATCGTTTTGTGGGCTTGGATCGGCGCAACATCGAGGGCCGAAGGGCCTGTACTGCGCTGTATTGTTCTATGTTCTATGTTCTATGTTTTTGATTAAGGACAACATTACAGTTGTACAGAGGAAGGATATTCCCAGAAATACATCCAGAGAAGTTATTTGGGTTCAATTGAGAAATAAGAAAGGGATGATCACCTTATTTGGATTGTATTATAGGCCCCCTAATAGTCAGCAGGAAATTGAGAAACAAACTTGTAAGGAGATCTCAGCTATCTGTAAGAATAATAGGGTGGTTATGGTAGGGGATTTTAACTTTCCAACCATAGACTGGGACTGCCATAGGGTTAAGGGTTTACATGGAGAGGAATTTAAGTGTGTACAAGAACATTTTCTGATTCAGTATGTGGACGTACCTACTAGAGAAGGTGCAAAACTTGACCTACTCTTGGAAAATAAGGCAGGGCAGCTGACTGAGGTGTCAGTGGGGGAGCACTTTGGGGCCAGCGACCATAAGTCTACTAGTTTTAAAATAGTGATGGAAAAGGATAGACCAGACCTAAAAGTTGAAGTTCTAAATTGGAGGAAGGCCAATTTTGACCGTATTAGGCAAGAACTTTCAAAAGCTGACTGGGGGCAAATGTTTGCAGGTAAAGGGACGCCTGGAAAATGTGAAGCTTTCAAAAATGAGATAACGAGACTCCAGCGACAGTATATTCCTGATCGAGTGAAAAGAAAGCTGGTAGGTGAAGCTAATGCTGGATAACTAAAGACATCGAGGGATTGGTTAAGAAAAAGAAGGAAGCATATGTCAGGTATAGGCAGGATAGATTAAGTGAATCCTTAGAAGAGTATAAAGGCAGTAGGAGTATACTTAAGAGGGAAATCAAGAGGGCAAAAAGGGGACATGAGATAGCTTTGGCAAATAAAGTTAAGGGGAATCCAAAGGGTTTTCACAAATACATTAAGGGCAAAAGGGTAACTAGGGAGAGAATAGGATACCTCAAAGATCAGCAGGTCAGGCAGCATCCAAGGAGCAGGAGAATCGACGTTTCGGGCATAAGCCCTTCTTCAGGAATCCTGTCGATTCTCCTGCTCCTTGGATGCTGCCTAATCTGCTGTGCTTTTCCAGCAACACATTTTTCAGCTCTGATCTCCAGCATCTGCAGTCCTCACTTTCTCCTCCCTCAAAGATCAGCAAGGCAGCCATGGGGGAGATACTAAATGAGTATTTTGCATCATGTTTACTGTGGAAAAGGACATGGAAGATTTGGAATGTAGGGAAATAGATAGTGACATCTTGAAAAATGTCCATATTACAGAGGAGGAAGTGCTGGATGTCTTGAAATTCCAAAAAGTGGATAAATCCCCAAGACCTGATCAGGTGTACCCTAGAACTCTGTGGGAAGCTAGAGAAGTGGTTGCTGGGCCCCTTGCTGAGATATTTGAATCATCGATAGTCACAGGTGAGTTGCCAGAAGACTGGAGGTTGGCTAACATGGTGTCACTATTTAAGAAAGGTGATAAGAACAAGCCAGGGAATGATAGACTGGTGAGCCTCACATTGGTGTTGGGCATGTTGGAGGGTGTCCTGAGGGACAGAATGTACATGTATTTAAAAAAGCAAGGACTGATTAGGGATAGTCAACATGGCTTTGTGGGAAATCACGTCTCACAAACTTGACCGAGTTTTCTGAAGAGGTAATAAAGAGGATTGATGAGGGCAGAGCAGTAGATGTGATCTATATGGACTTCAGTAAGGTGTTCGACAAGGTTCCCCATGGAAGACTAATTAGCAAAGTTAGATCGCATAGAATACATGGAGAACTAGCCATTTGGATACAGAACTGGCTGAAAGGTAGAAGACAGAGGGTGGTAGGGTTGTTTTTCAGACTGGAGGCCTGTGACCAGTGGAGTGGCACAAGGATCGGTGCTGGGTCCATTACTTTTCGTCATTTATATAAATGATTTGGATGTGAGCTTAAGAGGTATCATTAGTAAGTTTGCAGATGACACCAAAATTGGAGGTGTAGTGGACAGCGAAAAAGGTTACCTCAGATTACAATGGGATCTTGACCAGATGGGGCAATGGGCTGAGGAGTGGCAGAGGGAGTTTAATTCAGATAAATGCAAGGTGCTGCATTTTGGGAAAGCAAATCTTAGCAGGACTTTTACACTTAATGGTAAGGTCCTAGGGAGTGTTGCTGAACAAAGAGACCTTGGAGTGCAGGTTCATAGCTCCTTGAAAGTGGAGTCGCAGGTAGATAGGATAGTGAAGAAGGTATTTGGTATGCTTTCCTTTATTGGTCAGAGTATTGAGTACAGGGTTTGGGAGGTCATGTTGCGGCTGTACAGGACATTGGTTAGGCCACTGTTGGAATATTGCGTGCAATTCTGGTCACCTTCCTATTGGAAAGATGTTGTGAAACTTGAAAGGGTTCAGAAAAGATTTACAAGGTGTTTTCCCTGGAGTGTCGGAGGCTGAGGGGTGACCTCATAGAGGTTCATAAAATCGTGAGAGACATGGATAGGATAAATAAACAAAGTCTTTTCCCTGGGATCGTGGAGTCCAGAACGAGAGGGCATAAGTTTAGGGTGAGAGGGGAAAGATATAAAAGAGACCTAAAAGGCAACTATTTCACGCAGAGGGTGGTATGTGTATGGAATAAGCTGCAAGAGGAAGTGGTGGAGGCTGGTACAATTGCAACATTTAAAAGGGATCTGGATGAGTATATGAATAGGAAGGATTTGGAGGGATATGGGCCGGATGCTGGCAGATTGGACTACATTTGGGTTGGAATATCTGGTCAGCATGGATGAGTTGGATTGAAGGGTCTGTTTCCGTATGTACATCTCTATGTCTCTATGACTCTACCACGAGAAATTCACTCATCAGTAGTTGCTAAATGTTCAAAAATTGAGCAAGTATCTAATCTCAATGTGTTTGCTTTTGGCTGAGATGGAAATGTAAAAATAAATGCATTTTGGATAATTTGATAGCATTCTTTCTAATAAATAACTTTATTAACTTTCATACTGATTCACACAAGGGCACTGTGAACTGTTCAAATGTGTTCAAAGCTAAATAATTTATTACTTATTTGGATTGATTGAAATTAAGAAAATGTCACAATCAATGTCACAATCCTTTTAGTCCTGATGTTGTAACACAGGCAAAATCCATGTGACACCAGTCTCGCATGCAATGACAACAGAGCAAGTGGGCTGCTATAAATGTTGCAGTGTCTTCTTCCCTATATTTTCAATCAGCTAAAATGTGGCAAATGCAGTAGTTCTTAAAGGGCTGCAGATCACCCTTAAAGGGGAAGTTGTGCTGAAATAAAATTCGATTTGATTGTTCACAGTGATCAAATATGGGTAACCAGCTCCCTTTGCTGTTGTAGAGTTGGAGATGCTGGTACTGGATGTGCAACAAATTAGAATGAACCTAGTAGGAATCTCCAGCGAAAGCACATGTGAAATCTGAAGAGAGAAACGTTGCCAATCAGTTAGCCAGTTCCTTTCCATTTGGCTTAAAATAGCATTTGGAGCAACGTAAAAATAAATATACTCCTATACAAATGACATGTGGGGCATATCAACCTTGGTACAAATCTCAGTCACTCGTTCTGGGTGATACCATTTGGAGTGCTGTGTAAGAATGTGTTGCCCTTTTGTACACAATCTTTCATTGTGCTTATGTCCTCCTAATCTCACTGTTATAACAGAAATCCAGATTAATGTTATTGGGACATGGATTCAAATCTCACCATGGCAGCTGGTGGCATTTATGTTTAAATTGATAAAAAGTTGGAACACAGAAAATTAGCCTTACTATTGATGACCAGGAAACCTATCTGGTTTACTCATGTCGACTGGGGAAGGAAATCTGCCATCGTTGCCCAGTCTGGCTTTCATATAACTTCAGATCCAAAGTAATGTGGTTGACTTTTAACTATCCACTAGAAAGAAAAATGTTTCTTGAAGATGAGAATGATGGTGTGAATCCAGGAAAAACAAACCAATGTTGATATATCTTCGCCGAGGTGCTGTTCTGCTGTTTGGATCTCTTGCAGTGGTGTCAGTAGCCATGAATTCAGAGGAGAATTATGTTTTCTAATGACCCATTGTTTAATTCATTCAAATAATCTGGGCAGTGTGAACTACTGAGCATCAAACCCATCAGGACATCTGATGGGCATAAAGCATGTTTCTGTCTCAGAGAACAGTTGAACAATAATTGTGCACAAAGTCTTGCTGTTATTGAAAGATTTACCATGTTGGCTAAATATTCAAATAAAATCAC
Source organism: Chiloscyllium plagiosum (assembly GCF_004010195.1). Classification (NCBI taxonomy): domain Eukaryota; kingdom Metazoa; phylum Chordata; class Chondrichthyes; order Orectolobiformes; family Hemiscylliidae; genus Chiloscyllium; species Chiloscyllium plagiosum. Next base: position 70,300,144 of record NC_057710.1, read on the forward strand.
ATGTACTGGTTGCACTTCCTCATGTTTGTTCCCCAATCCACCAGCGAAAGCTAAATACAGCAAACTTACAGATAATTTGTACATAGCTAACTGAATTTGAAATCTTCTTGGTCTATGTGGTTCAGTCCCAGACTACCTGATGCCTTCACCCAATAAATTATGAGATGAGCATGAGCCACCTCCCAACACCAATTTGCAAAACTTACAATTTCAAAAGCTTGTGAAAGTTTAGAACAATATATTGGATTACCTTTCTCCTTCTATTTATTTCCATTCCTTTAATTTAAGTTTACTATATGCCTGTCAGATCCCATGAGAGATATCTTTGTTTTATTTGTTTTATTTTTTTAAAAGATGACAGTTTTGTTCTGAGAGATTCTTACTACATAAATTCAAGAGACATTTTTAACAAAAATGTTATCTTCATAACAGTCGTTTCCCCCCATGCTGATGTAGTGGTATTCAGACATGCAACAATACCGTGGATGATGCACAGCACATGATGCCCCCAAAGGTTTTTTTATATTCCATTTCGGAATGATGGAGAAAAATTATTTCCTATGCTTCACGAAGCTTCACACAATTTTCACTGACTCTTCAATGTGTTTTCACATTTTACAACAAAAGCAAGTCAGCTAAAACAACATTTCCAGCAATAGTCTAGCCACTAATATCCATTACAAGCCCACTGACTCCCACAGTCATCTGGACTACAGCTCTTCTCACCCTACGTACTGTAAGGACTCTATCCCTTTCTCTCAACTCCTTCACCTCCGCCGCATTTGTTCTGATGAGGCCACTTTCCAAAGTGGTGCTCTTAATATGTGCTCCTTCTTCTCCAACTGTTGCTTCCCACCTACAGTTGTTGACAGGGCTCTCGACAGCGTGTGGTCCATCTCCTGCGCCATGACCCTCACCCCCTCCCTCCCCTCCCAGAACAAGGATAGGGTCCCTCTTGTTCTCACCTTTCACCCCACCAGCCTTCACATGCAAAGAATAATCCTCCGCCATTTTCGCCAACTCCAACACGATGCCACCACTAAACACATCTTCCCTTCCCTCCCCCTGTCTGCATTCCGCAGAGATCGTTCCCTCCGGGACAAGCTAGTCCACTCCTCCATCACATCTAACACCTCTCCCATCACACACGGCACCTTCCCATGCAATCGCAGAAGGTGCAACACCTGCCCCTTTACCTCTTCCATGCTCACCATCCAAGTCCCCAAACACTCATTTCAGATTAAGCAGCGTTTCACTTGTACCTCTTCCAATTTGGTCCATTGCAGTCGTTGCTCCCGATGTGGTCTCCTCTATATCGGAGAGACAAAACGCTGACTGGGTGATCACTTTGCTGAGCACCTTCGGTCTGTACGCAATCAAGTCCTGGACCTTCCTGTGGCTTGCCACTTCAACACACAACCCTGCTCCCATGCCCGCCCTTGGCCTGCTGCAATGTTCCAGTGAAGCTCAATGCAAACTAGAGGAACAGCATCTCATCTTCCGACTAGGCACATTTTTAGATTAGATTAGATTAGATTAGATTACATTACAGTGTGGAAACAGGCCCTTCAGCCCAACAAGTCCACACCGACCCGCCGAAGCGCAACTCACCCATACCGCTACATTTACCCCTTACCTAACACTACGGGCAATTTAGCATGGCCAATTCACCTGACCTACACATCTTTGGACTGTGGGAGGAAACCGGAGCACCCGGAGGAAACCCACGCAGACATGGGGAGAATGTGCAAACTCCACACAGTCAGTCGCCTGAGGCGGGAATTGAACCCAGGTCTCTGGCGCTGTGAGGCAACAGTGCTAACCACTGTGCCACAGCGCCACTGTGTCTGCTGGTCTCAACATTGAATTCAACAACTTCAGATGATTATCCCATCTCGACCCCTCTGTTTTCATTGTGCTCTGTAATTTTATTTCATTTATTTTAATTTTTTTACTGTTCTGTACCACTTATTTCTTGATTGTCTCTCTTTCTCTCGCTCCCCACTCTCTCATCAACTTTTTCCTCTCCTCTTCCCCCTTTGCTACCCTTCTCCCCTGTTTTCCATTTTGCCTCTGCTTCACACATCCTCCCCATCCTCCACATATTTTGTCACATAGCACTGGCTTCAGCCTTGGTCATTCCCAGCTCCTAATCTCCCTATAATCTCTCTATGTACTGTCATTATCATCTCTTTATTGCTACCTTTGCTTCTGGAGCCATGACTCACCTTCTCTCAGCCCAGTATAAATACCTCCCTATTTCTCTCTTTTTTGTAGCTTTGACAAAGGGTCAGTTAGACTCGAAACATCAGCTCTTTTCTCTCCTAATACATGCTGCCAGACCTGCTGAGATTTTCTTGCATTTTCTCTTTTGGTTTCAGCTAAAACAAAGTCGTACATCAACTCCAAAAAAAAATTAAAGATGCATTTTAAAAGCTTGACAATTTTCTTGTCATGAGAAAGTAGAAATTATGTTTTAGCATGGCCAAATCACTCTGGCATGTTTTCAGGAATATGTAATTTAGAACCATGTGCTATCTGACAATGTGATATTTATCAGTGGCATCGCAAACCTCCTTTTTGAACAGTTGCTCAGAATTGTGGATGACTTAAATCCACTCTGGGTTGTTGGTTCTGAAATGACTGACAGTCCAATGCTCAATCTGCAAACTTTGCCACATGTAGGGTAGGTGTGTTTGAATGGTTAGGTAGATTTGGAGGTTTATGCATTACCTCCAATACCTGAACTAAACCTTTTCACATTTGGAGCAAAGCATTTCGATGTGTTTGGTGCTTTCTAAATGGGTCTTCTCCTTTTTTGCTGGTCACAAGGCAGGTCTCCTATAAATTAGTGTGTATTGCAGAATCACAAAATTATTATAGCACAGAGGAAGGCCATTCAGCCCATTATGCCTGCGCCAGCTCTTCAAACAAGCATCATTACCCAGTACCAATGATTCTCTTCTTACCCATTTCCCTGAACATCGTTTCTATCCAAATAATCATCCAATGCTCTCTTTAATGCCTTAATTGAACTTGCCTCTATTATATTTCCCAGCAATGCAACCATGAATCCATTGCTGATTGTCAGAGAAATCCATCTGTTTTACTAATATCTTTAAAGGAAGGAAACCGTCATCCTTACCTGGTCTGGCCTACATATGACTCCAGACCCACAGCAATGTGATTGACTCTTAACTGCCCTCTGAGCAATTAGGGTTGGACAATAAATGCTGCTTAGCCAGTGAAGCCCTCATCCTGTGAATGAATAAAGAAAAAGAAATTGCTGTATGAAAATAATTTCTCTCATATCACCCTTGCTTCTTTTATACATCATTTTAACTCTATGCCCGATCACTTCTGTTCCTTTTATGAGTGGGGATAGGCTTCTCCCAATCTACTCTGTTCAGCCAATTCATGATTTTGATAACTATCAAATTTCCTCTCAGCCTTCTTCTCCCCAAGGAAAAGTGTGGCAACTTATTCAATCTATCTTCATAACTGATGTAACTCATTCGTGGAAACATTCTTATAAATTGCTTCTGGTCTCTCTCTAATGTATTTTTATCTTTTCTATAACGTGGCAATCACACTGTATACATTACTCCAGCCGAAGTCTAACAAGTGTCTTATGCAAGTTCAACCATAACCTGCTTGCTCTTATACTCTATCTGCCTATTAATAAAGCCTAGGACAATTTATGTTTTATTAACTGCTCTCCACTTATCCTTCCAACTTCAATGGTCTGTGCACTTATACACCTCTGCTCTTGCACCCCCTTTATAATTGTACCCCCTATTTTCTGTTGTCTTTCAATGTTCTTCCTACAAAAGTGCATCACCTCACACTTTTCTGCATTGAACTTCATATGCCATCCGCCACCCACTCCACAAACTTGTCAATGTCCTTCTGGAGTATGAAGAAGGGCTTATGCCCAAAACGTCGATTCTCCTGTTCCCTGGATGCTGCCTGACCTGCTGCGCTGTTCCAGCAACACATTTTCAGCTCTGATCTCCAGCATCTGCAGACCTCACTTTCTCCTATGTCACAAGACACTAAGTTTTAGTCCAAAAAGTGCAATTCTGGAGTACCACACTGAACTCCTCACAGTTTACAATTCTTCCAAGTTTCATGTCATCTGAATATTGGTGAATTTGTATCTGTAGTGCACATCCAAATGTGGCATGGACAAGTGTCCAAATATGAACTGATTATTTGTCTGTGTGACTGATACAAATCAGCATTTGTTATATGTTTGTATGACAAATATGTGGTATGTATGTTCAGCTTGCAAGTGCAACCTAGTACCTATAGTTACCTAGTACAGAGTTTATTTTTTATGGAGTCACAGGGTTAACATGATCCCTTGGCATCAGGAATTCTTTTTCCACAAACTGTTTATAGAACCAAAGAAGACCCCACCCTTTGAACTGAACTGGCTGTTTCCTGTAGAAACAAAGCTACTGGGACACCCTGTATGTGCCTTGTCAAAATAGAAAATCATGGGATTGTTATAAATTTATATTCCAAAAATGTTTTGTGATACGTTGCGTTTTTTCTTGTAATTAAAGATTGAAACTAACAGCATTTTGTGTTAACATATGTCACTGCTAAGAGCTTTGGGGACACAATGTTTCCAAAAGGTAAGAAGTTTCAAAACTTTGGCTTTATTATTGCTGGTAGTTTCCCTTTGTGAGGCCCCTCCTATATCACTAAACACTCTGACAATAAAAGTAAGGAGAGAATGGGCACATTAAATATACAGAAATATGTTTCTCATTTGTTTCATGGCATAAAATACTAAAACATTTTCTTTTAAGTCCTTTTTAGAAAGGGGTCAGTGAGACTTGAGATTCTACATTTTATTTGGGCAGGAAACAGCTTTGAGGAAAGATTTTATTGTTTCACTCAATAAAAGGAAAAGCCTGATCCTGGCTGCTCAGATTAAATCTGCAAGCATTTTTAGTGCTGTTATTGTGCTCAGATGGGTACGTTCCCAAGGTGAATTGATGTTTTTAATCAGACCCTGCACCAGACCCACTTTCCTAAATTGCTGCTCCAGCAGTTACCTGTATGAATAAAGAGTACACTACATAGAAATATAAACAGAGCAATGGATTGGAACTTTAAAACTTTGTTCAGCTTTAATGATCAAATCATTGGGTACTTGGAAAATTAAATAAACCTACCCTTAAATAAAGTAAAATAGATTAAATAAAATAGCCTCTCCCAATGTGGTGTGTAAGTTTCATGCCAATAAACATTTTTACTTAATTAGTTTCTGGGACAGGGACATCACCCGCTAGCCAGCATTCAATGTCCAATGCTAATTACCCTGCACAAAGTGGTACCTTCTTGAACTGCAGCAGTCCTTGGGATGTAGGGAGACCCACAGTGCTGTTAGGAAGGAAGTTCCCGGATTGTGACCCAGCAAGAGTGAAGGAATAGTCATGTTGTTCCAAGTCAGATTGTGTATGATTCAGTGCGAACTTGAAGACAGTGGTGTTCCCATGCGTCTGCTACCCTTGTCCCACTAGGTGGTAGAGGTCATGAGCTTGAAAGTTACTATCGAAAGAACTTTAGGAAGTCACTGCATTGCATCTTGCTGTCACCATGCATCCGGTGATGAAGAGAGTAAATGTTGAAGATAGTGTCAATGAAACAAATGGCATGGCTTGGATGGCTTTAGGCTTTTTGAATGTTGTTGAAGCTGTACTCATTCAGGCAAGTAGAGAATATCCATCACATTCCTGACTTGTGCCTTGTGGATGATGGACAGGCTTTAAGGAGACAGGAAGTGAGTTACTCACTGAATGTTTGGGTTAAAGCTGTTGGAAAATGGATGGCTTAAGATCAGAACTTCCAACTCTGGTAAATACTTTGATAGATCCCAGAAAATGAAGACTGGTTGATGCTATTGTCAAACATGGGCATAACAGCGGCTTTAGGAAACTGGAAATTGGGATGGTACAGGTTACTAGTAGATAAAGGTGACAGTTTTAATTGATTAGTTTAATTTACTGAGTTATTTGGGTGATAGTAAAATGCTTATGTAGCTTGACTGGGAAGATGAAGGGTCAAAAGAAGCAGAGGCACCAGAACTCATAAAGCTTTTCATGCATATGATTGATGAGTTGGCCAATGTTCCAAAGGAATGGGATTTAAAATGGTCTATAGAATTAGCGGAGGAGTAAACATCAAACGCATTTATACACCTCGTAGAGCTGGGGCAATTACTCATACTGTCATTTCAAATTTAAGATTGGTTCAAAAATGTAGTAAACTGACCAAGTCTGACATGTAAGCTTGAAAAACAGGTTCTTATGTCACTTGATTGAATACAGATTCAATTCAGTAATTTTAAACCACATGCTATGATTTAGTCCAATTGTTTAGAGTTGTCTCGCCAAATCCAATTTTCAGTAATTTATTGGAACACACCTACCTTGTGTTAAACCACAATTCCTTTTTGTAAGTTGCAACACATTTGCACTTGAAAGATACAGTAGACAAGAGGACTGACACACCCATACATATAACCATCTTTGAAGCAGGAATCCTCTCCTTGTCAAGAATGTGAGACAATGTGAAGCACTTTATCAAAGTACATGACCATGTGCCTTTTCATTGCCTGACCATGCGTTAAACCTAGAGTGAGATAAAATTGATAAACACTGGGGGGAACGCGGGGCGATTGGGGGGGGGTGCGGGGGGAAGTGGGGGGCGGTGGCACTCTTGTGGCACAGTGGGAATGTCCCTACCTTTCAAACAGAGGCCTGCATTCGATTCCCAGAGATGTACCATAACGCATCTGAACAGGTTGTTTAAAAATATCTAAACGAAGAGTAGCAATAACATGGAGCATGGCATTAATCAGAAGGTGAAAGAAGTATGTAGCACAGGCAAAACAGTAATGGTAAGTGATTTCAATCTGCATATCAACAGGGTCACGCAAAAGCTACATGGGCTGAGTTTCTGGAGTATGTTTCTGGAGCAATTGAGGAGCCAACTAGAAAAGATGCTATGTTAGATCTAGTATTTCATGATGAACAATAGCAAACTAAAAAACTTGTTGTAAAAGAACCTTTTAAGGTTGAGTGACTGTATAATGATAAACTTTTACAATATGTTTGAAAGTTAGATAGTTCCTTCTAAAGTGAAGATGGTTAAATTTGAATAAGAGAACAGAACTGGCTCAAGGGTAGAAGACAGAGGGTGGTGGTGGAGAGTTGTTTTTCAGACTGGAGGCCTGTGACCAGTGGAGTGCCACAAGGATCAGTGCTGGGTCCACTACTTTTCGTCATTTATATAAATGATTTGGATGTGAGCATAAGAGGTATAATTAGTAAGTTTGCAGATGACACCAAAATTGGAGGTGTAGTGGACAGCAAAGAGAATTACCTCAGACTACAACGGAATCTTGATCAGATGAGCCAATGGGCTGAGAAGCGGCAGATGGAGTTTAATTTTGGTAAATGTGAGGTGCTGAATTTTGGGAAATCAAATCTTAGCAGGACTTATACACTTAATGGTAAGGTCCAAGGGATTGTTGCTGAACAAAGAGATCTTGGAGTGCAGGTTCATAGCTCTTGGAAAGTGGAGTCGCAGGTAGATATGATTGTGAAGAAGGTGTTTGGTATGCTTTCCTTTATTGGTCAGAGTATTGAGTACAGGAGTTGGGAGGTCATGTTGCGGCTGTACAGGACATTGGTTAGGCCACTGTTGGAATATTGCGTGCAATTCTGGTCACCTTCCTATCGGAAAGATGTTGTGAAACTTGAATTGTTCAGAAAAGATTTACAAGAATGCTGCCAGGGATGCTGGAGGATTTAAATGGTAAGGAGAGTTTGAACAGGCTGGGGCTGTTTACCTGGAGCTTTGGAAGATGAGGGGTGATGTTATAGAGGTTTATAAAATGAAAAGGGACATGGATAGGATAAATAGATGAGATCTTTTCCCTGGGATGGAAGAGTAAGGAATTGGAGGGCATAGGTTTTGGGTGAGAGGGGATAGATATAAAAGAGACCTAAGGGGCAACTGTTTCACACAGAGGGTGGTGCGTGTATGGAATGAGCTGCCAGAGGAAATTGTGGAGGCTAGTACAATTGCAACATTTATAAGGCATCTGGATGGGTATATGAATAGGAAGGATTTGGAGGGATATGTGCCGGATGCTGGTAGGTGGGACTAGATTGGGTTGGGATATCAGGTTGGCATGGACGAGTTGCACCGAAGGGTCTGTTTCCGTGCTGTACATCTCTATGACTCTATGACTCTCTGAGAAATTATGACAGAATGAGGCACTAATTGGTTGTAATGGATTGGGAAAATATATTAAAAGGCATGACTGTAAAAGGTAAATGAGAGGCTTGAAAGAACTATTGCCTGACTAAATGCAATTATACATTCGTTAAAGGTGCAAAAACTTAAATATGTGGCTAACAAAGGAAGCTCAGGGTTGGCTGATAGAAAAGTCCATAAAGTTGCCATGACTAGCAGTAATTGTGAGGATTGGGAGATTTGTAGAATCAGTGAAAGAAGAACAAGAAACTGATAAGGAAATGGAGAATAGAATATGAATGCAATTGAGTGAAAACACATCAAAACAAACTACAAGAGTCTATAAGTACATAACAAATGGTTTGGCTAAAATGAATGTGAATTATCACTAGCAGAGTCAAGAGAATTTATAATGGGGTATAGAGAAACAATAGAGAAAATAAATGATTGCTTTTTGATGGTTTTCCCTGAGGAAGTTAGCAGAAATCGCCCAGAAATTGACATCCAAGTGGCTGGGAAGACTTAAGAGTTGAAGGAAATTACTGTCAGTAAGAAGATAATACTGTAAAGATTAATGGGGTTGAAATTTTATAAATCCCCAGGATATTAGATATAGTCAATGCATTGGTGAATATCTTCCAATGTTATATAGATTTTGGAATTATTCCTGTGGATTAGAAAGTAGCTAAAGTCACCTCACTATTTAAGAAAGAAGGGAAAAAGAAAACTGAGAACTACAGACTCTGATGGCCATGTATCAGTAGGAGGAAAAAAGCTAGAATCTGTTATATAGGATGGAATAAATAGATACTTGGTTGATAATGAACTGATTGGGCATGGTCAGCATGGATTTGCAAGCAGAACATCATGTTTGGGAAACCTATTAGAGCTTGCAGAAAACCTTACAAACAAAATGGAAAAAGGATAGCTAATAGCAGCATTATACATAGAATTTTAGAAGCTTTGGTAAAGGTCCCCACAGGAGGTAGCTTAGAAAACTAAAGCACATGGGATAGAAGATATGTACTAGCATGGATTAATGGTTGACTAACAAGTAGAAAACAGACAGTCAGATCAACTGTGTCATTCGCAAGTTGGCAGATTGTGGGGTACTGCAACGATCAGCACTTGGGCTCCAGCTATTCATAACACATACTTGGAGGTGGGACCAAGTGTAATGTTACCACAATTATGGATTATACAAAGCTAAGTGGGATTATGTGTTGTGGGGAAGATGTAAAGTGGATTTTGATAGGCTTAGCAAATGAGCAAGAAAATGGGAGATGGAATATAATGTGGAAAAATAGTAGGAGAAATAGTAAGAGGTTGGAGAATATAGATGTATAAATTAATCTAATCCTTGTCAAAAAAATCACTGAAGGCTAACATATCAGTGTAATAAGCTATTAGGAAGATGAAAGGACTGTTACCCTTTATTGCAAGGCTATTTGGGAAAGGAGTGGTAAATTCTTGCTTCGATTGTCAAGGGGCTTAGTTAGACCACACCTGGAATACTTGTGCAGTTTTGGTCTCCTTATATGAAGAAAGATATCATTGCCATTGAAGGAGTGCAATGAAGTTTCACCAGGCTTAGTCCTGGGATGGAGAGACTATCCTTTGAAGAGAAATTGGACAAAATAGGTCTTTATTCCCTGGAGTTTCAAAGAATGACAAGTGATCTCATTGAAGCTGGCAAAATACTTAAAGGAATGGACAGGTCAGATATTTCCCCTCGCTGGGGAGTCCAGAAACAGGATATACAATTAATACTGAGGAGAATGTCACTTTGGTCTGAGATGTGGAGAGATTGTTTTGCTCAAAGATTTGTGAACCTTTGGAATTGGCTACTACAAATTGATGTAGCAGTTTAGTCTTTGAGTATGTTTAAGGTAGAGATTAATAGATTTCACATTCCCAGTTGCATGCATGGTTATGAGGATAGGTGAGTAAAAGGCATTGAAGTATTTGACCAGCCATTGTTGTATTGAATGACAGGGCAGAAGGGCCAACTCCTGTTCCAATGTTCTTCTTATGCTCCTATGCCTCCCTTTATGGCTTCAGGGTAACATAGAGCAGTCTGAATGCAAAAGATGATTTAATGATGAGGAAGAGTACCATGTGGTGCAGACATGCAGCAGTCCTGCTGTGCATGAACATCGGAGCTTGATCTTGCCAGAGATGAGACATAACAACTTTCTCTTATTTTTGCAAGGTAAGAGGATCCAGAATACCCGGGAATGTACAGGAGATGGTGGAGTGACTAACTTGTCAAAGCTGAAACTTTATTGCTGGAACAGCACAGCAGGTCAGGCAGCACAGGAGATGGTGGAGTGACTAACTTGTCAACCCTGTCCCCAATGGAAGAAGAGATTTTGCAGCTTGCCAGCACTAGAATTGCAGAACAGTTTGCTGTGGAGGGGCTAGAGCTCAGCCTGGGCATGGATGGGTGTGTGTTTGGGGTTTGGGGGTGTCAGAGGTGATCACACTTGTACTGGAAATAAGGTCCAAATGTAGATCTATGGTGGAGGGAATAATGTTGGTGTCTGCTCTGAAATAGGGGTGGGTACAATCCTGTTCAATAGAGTCATAGAGTCATAGAGATGTACAGCATGGAAACAGACCCTTCAGTCCAACCCGTCCATGCCGACCAGATATCCCATCCCAATCTAGTCCCACCTGCCAGCACTCGGCCCATATCCCTCCAAACCTTTCCTATTCATATATTCATCCAAATGCCTCTTAAATGTTACAATTGTACCAGCCTCCACCACATCCTCTGGCAGCTCATTCCATACATGTACCACCCTCTGCGTGAAAACGTTGCCCCTTAGATTTCTTTTATGTCTTTCGCCTCTTACCCTAAACCTGTGCCCTCTAGTTCTGGACTCCCTGATCCCAGGGAAAAGACTTTGTCTATTTATCCTATCTATGCCCCTCATAATTTTGTAAACCTCTATAAGGTCACCCCTCAGCCTCCAATGCTCCAGGGAAAACAGCCCCAGCCTGTTCAGCCTCTCCCTGTATCTCAAATCCTCCAACCCTGGCAACATCCT
>NC_057710.1:70311987-70318587 GCF_004010195.1 Chiloscyllium plagiosum
TACTTCTTCAAAAGCCCCAATCAAGTTTGTGAGACATGATTTCCCACGCACAAAGCCATGTTGACTATCCCTAATAAGTCCTTGCCTTTCCAAATACATGTACATCCTGTCCCTCACGATTCCCTCCAACAACGTGCCCATCACTGAGGTCAGGCTCACCGGTCTATAGTTCCCTGACTTGTCTTTACTGCCCTTCTTAAACAGTGGCACCACATTTGCCAACCTCCAGTCTTCTGGCATCTCACCTGTGACTATCGATGATACAACTATCTCAGCAAGAGGCCCAGCAATCATTTCTCTAGATTCCCATAGAGTTCTCAGGTACACCTGATAAATTCCATCGTGAGTATATGAGAAGCAGAATTCTCTTAACTGGCTACTTATTGAGTGATTTCAGGTCTCTGACACATGGGGGAATGTTGAAGGACAGTTAAATGCTGAACCCTAGGCTGCTGACAGGGGGCTACAGACATCTATTAGAAGGCAGTTGCTGGCTATGCAACGACAGATGGGTGGAGATCAAATGGACCACGTGTTTACTACTGTCACAGTGTTTCATGGACGTCCAGCTTTGAACTCCCACTTGGAACATTGCTGGAACAATGCCCTCAAAGTATCCAGGCAATAACTATGCAGTCATCAAAGCTTCAGTCATGACTGTAATAGAGAGGTTGATAAGGATGAAGTTCTTGTTCCATCACCACCTCAGGCAGATCCAGCCTGGAAACTAGAATGCTATTGAACAGCCTTTATGATGTATATTAAAAATCAAATTCAGGATTCGTCTTGTTCCTTGGCTTCCCTCAGAGTGTCTTCTAAATGTTGTTCGATATGGACAAGTATTAACTTGATGGTACATCATAGATGGCGATTAAAATCTAGCATTACCTGAAGAATAAAAGCATGTCACATAACTTGCAAGCTGTGGGTTGGCCAGTCTTCCTACTGTTCTTCCTATGTTGTACATGGATCTGAAATGGTTAGTACATTGTCAAATGCAACACTCACTGTGATGATTCACATATCCTCATGGCCCTCTTGGTGGGAGAGAAATGTGGATCTCTAAGGCTAGGTTCACCCAATAGTCATTATAATATTATACAACCATTCTTTCACCCTTTAAGTAGTTGCAGAAAAGTAACAAAATATATCATCTTCAGTCTACAAGATTTTTCTTATTAAAACAGCAAGTTACAATCTTCATCCACATGAGACTATATAAGTCCCTAAAGAACCCACTCACTTTGAAGATATGGATAGGACTGTAACCAACAATGGTGACCAGCATGAGATCTGAAGATCTAATATCGAGGCATCAGTCTCAAAAAAAAATTATATTAGTAACCAAGAAGACTTCAGGGAAAACTGATACAGCTAATTGCTGAGGATAGTGAACCCAAAAACACTGGGCAATGAAGAATACATCAAACAATAATTTCAGACCTGATGGATTATGTGCTGGAACAGAGCAAATCTGTAGCTTCAAGTTCTGGTGTCAATGCAAGTTGATATGAATATACATCAGAGATTACATTAGTCAAAACTAAAAATCCCTTGGTACAAGGTGGAAAATTAAAACTGTGCACTAATTCAGGCAGGAAAAGCAAGAATTATTTAAAATTGGAGCTCAATTTGGACATCGCCACCATAATGTACAAATATCACATCACACAGTTCAAAAGCAATGGACTAACAGGATCAATAAAAAATCTGACTCTGGTAAGGGAGAGCTGAGGAAGCTGTAACATGGAAAATGTTTTGATAGACTTCACTGCATCTCTGAAAGGCTGGAAAACCTCAGCAAGCTCTGTAAAAGGTGGAGAAACCTTCATTAGAGCTGAAAGGCAGGAATCATCCATCAGTCACAAAGAGTAGCAAATGCTCCAGCAAAGCAGCAAAGCAGCAAAGCAATTACAGTCTCACTGCAAAAGAAAGATATTTAAATAGGATGAAATACCCCTCACCCATATTGGAAAGCCATTGAATTAAAAATAGTACTGCCAGGACGATTTAAATTCAGAGATGGATCAAATAGCATACAGAATTGTGAAGAAAAAAAACCTTCACGTATAGAACTTCTAAACCTGTTACTAAGCTCAATGGATTATTACACTATGGCCCACAATTACTTTAATTCGCCAAGACACAAAAGAAGCAATAGCCACATTCAAAAAGGCACTGAAAACTATTGATAATTATTTCAACTTTACAACCAATAAGCTTCTTGGAGAATTGAATACAGGAAAGCAACATCTGGGGAATCTATAGATGATTTAATTAGTGATTACCATGAACTAGTACAGAGATGTGATAATGGCATCTTGAAGTTAGAATTCATAAGAGCCCAAATTGAAGACAAGACTGATGACTGTCAGGTTTATTGTAATTCAAAAAGGACTGATTCTAGAGAAAGCTACTGAGATATTAAATGGAGCAATGGTTTGGAAGCAACACAAATCAGTCATAAGAAAAAAAGAAACACACATGGAACAGGCCATCAGAATCCAATTCTTAAGATACAGAATCACAAAAGACACACACAATAAGCCAATATAGCATGTAGGACAGACACGAGACCCTAAAAGTCTTGTCAATGTTGTTGAGCAAAGAGACCACACAAGTACAGTGTTCAGTTAAGAAAACCAATGGTTTTATTGTAAAACAATTTTAGAAAATACACCAAAGCAGAACACAGCCATTGAATATAAAAAGATGCAAGATTTACCCATGTAAAGAAATAAATGTGGTAGAACAAGCTCCAGCAGAAGCCAATTGCAATTTTATTTCCTTTTTTAAGGGAAATCAGTGGCCCAGACAAGCATCATGACAAATTGATATTTACGTAAATGAGCATTTCATGATTTTAAGGTTAGACACCAAAGCAATTGTCACAATATTATCAGATAGTGGGTCTTCATTGAGGAAAATGCCACTGTCAGCCAGCAGAAACAGAAATACGTGATCTGGAGAGCATTGCATTTCTTGTTAAATGTGTGCTACAAACAATTCTCAATTGAGGGGAAACCAAATAGTAGAAAACATACATACTTCACCATCAAGTATTCTCATACTTGAGTGGGGATACATGTATTGATTTGAGTTTAATTTGACAAGTCAAAGAACTGTTGGTCATGGAATATACAGTGGATTGTTTTAGAGGACGACAGAGAATCATGTGCATGGTGGCTCAGTGGTTACCACTGCTGCCTCACAGCACCAGGGTCCCAGGTTCAATTCCAGCCTCGGGTGACTATCTGTGTAGAGTTTGCACATTCTCCCCGTGTCTGCGTGGGTTTCCTCCTGTGCTCTGGTTTCCTCCCATAGTCCAAAGACATGCAAGTCAGGTGAATTGGCCATGCTAAACTGCCCATAGCATTAGGTGCATTCGTCAGAGGGGAATGGGTCTGCGTAGGTTACTCTTCGGAGGGTCGGTATGGACTAGTTGGGTCGAAGGGCCTGTTTCCACACTGTAGGGAATCGAATCTAATCTAATCAAAAAGGTTTAAAAATATCAAATAAGTCAAGATGCACTTTCAATTAATAGACTTGAGGAAGTGAACCAATTATAGAGTCATAAAATTAAACAGACCCTTTGGTCCAACTTGTCCATGCAAACCATAATTCCAAACTAAACTATCCCACCTGCCTGCGTGTGGATCATATCCCTCCAAGCATTTCTTATTTATGTAGTTATCTAAATGACTTTTAAATGTTGTAAACGTATCCACATCCACTACACCTCTGAAAGTTCATTCCCCACAGGAAGCACTCTTTGTAGAAAAGAATTGCCCCTCATGTCTTTTAAAATCTTTCTCCTCTCACCTTAAAAATATAGCGCCTAGTCTCGAAATATCCCACCTTAGGAAAATGATACCTGCTATTCACCTTAGCTATACCCCTCATGATTTTATAAGACTCTGTAAGGTCACCTCTCAATCTCCTACACTCCAGTGAAAGAAGTCTCAGTCTACCTAGCGTCTCTCAAACCCTCCAATCCTGGCAACATCCTGGCAAATCTCTCTGAACCCTCTCCAGCTCATTAATGTCCTTCCTATAATAGGGAGACTAGAACTGAATACAGTCCACCAGAAGATGCCTCACCAACATAATGTACCAACTCCTACTTTCAAAGGTCTCACTGTGATTAAGGCCAAAAGTCAAACTAATCAACAAATTTAAGTAATAGTTCTACCGACGTCAGTACAGATCTACAAGCAGACTGGTAACAAACATCCACCGACAAAGATTGAAGAGGTGGTGCATGTAATTCCTTGGAAAACACCATCAAAAAAGGTTCAATGATATCCGCTGATTCAGAAAAATTGCCTGCTCTAGCAGTGGCATTATCCTGTGTGTAAGAAATACTAAGAAACTAAGGGTGTCCCAATTTAGAAGAAAGAGAGATCACAGAATGTCAGGAAGACAGTTTAAAATTAGCTACCTTTTTCCCAAGAAGCTACCATTCTTCCAAGTCCAAAAAGAACGTGTTTGGGGAGAATAATGATTCATCCAGATCATCTGGATTTGTAAAGTTAAACAGTTGGATAGATATGAGTTGTAGTAAATGTAATTATATAAACAAGGTGTAGCAATTATCTCATGGGAAGAAAGCTTGAGGGAGGTGTTGTAGATGGGTCGAGAAGACATTTACAGGGTTAATACCATTTGAGTTCCATAAGCACCACTTAATGTGATGATGTCAGGAAGATTAGTGGACAGTCCTCTTTAATTTTGCAACTGAGCTATTTCTCAGTGAATCTCATACCAACAGGGAAGAAAGTGCTCACTTTTGACAGGGCCTTCCAATTTCCATGCCTCTGGTACCATACTTAACGCCCAGCTGCACAGCAGTTCAGACGCTGCAATCCAGAAAATATCTCTCACACTGGAGTTTTCAACTCTAGTTATTGAGGCAATGTTCCAGGAGAAAATAAAGCTTGCTGTCTATATCCAAGAGGGAGACGTGGATGGGCTGACAGATGGTTGGTGGAGAGGAGGTCAGTCCACTTTTCCATTGACTGCCAAATAACCACCAGATAAAGTCACCCTGTACAGATGTTATAGTGCTGACTTAGTGCAGTGCTCCATGAGAAGAAGCCACCCAGCACTGCTTCAAGAAGGTCAATGAGCTTCTGCCTTCTCCATGGGTAAGTGCCACCACCTTCTCTTTGCTATTTCACACTCACAGGGCCAGCATTTATCCTAAGGCGAAAGTGAGGACTGCAGATGCTGGAGATTAGAGTCAAGAGTGTTCAGGCAGCATCCGAGGAGCAGTAAAACACATTGATGCCCTGGGGATGAAGTGTTACGAGGCGGAAGATGAGGCGTTCTTCGTCCAGGCGACGGGTGGTGAGGGAGCGGCGGGCGTTCTTCGTCCAGGCGACGGGTGGTGAGGGAGCGGCGGTGAAGGAGGCCCAGGATGTGCATATCCTCGGCAGAGTGGAAGGGGAAGTTGAAATGTTGGGCCACAAGGCAGTGTGGTTGATTGGTGCAGGTGTCCCAGAGATGTTCCCTAAAGCACCCTGCTAGGAGGCATCCAGTCTCCCAATGTAGAGGAGACCGCATCGGGAGCAACGGATACAATAAATGATATTGGTGGATGTGCAGGTAAAACTTTGATGGATGTGGAAGGCTCCTTTAGGGCCTTGGATGGAGGTGACGGAGGAGGTGTGGGCGCAGGTTTTACAATTCTTGCGGTGGCAGGGGAAGGTGCCAGGACGGGAGGGTGAGTTGTAGGGGGGCATGGACCTGACCTGGTAGTCACGGAGGGAACGGTCTTTGCGAAGGCAGAAAAGGGTGGGGAGGGAAATATATCCCTGGTGGTGAGGTCCGTTTGGAGGTGGCAGAAGTGTCGACGAATGATTTGGTTTATGTGAAGGTTGGTCGGGTGGAAGGTGAGCACCAGGGGCGTTCTGTCCTTGTTATGATTATTGGAGGGGTTGGGTCTGAGGGCGGAGGTTGGGATGTGGACGAGATGCGTTGGAAGTCGTCTTCAACCACGTGGGAAGGGAAATTGCGGTCTCTAAAGAAGGAGGCCATCTGGTATGTTTTGTGGTGGAACTGGTCCTCCTGGGAGCAGATACGGCGGAGGCGGAGGAATTGGGAATACGGGATGGCATTTTTGCAGGAGGTAGGGTGGGAAGAGGTGTAATCCAGGTAGCTGTGGGCGTGGGTTTGTAAAAAACGTCGGTGCCAAGTCGGTCGTCATTAATGGAGATGGAGAGGTCCAGGAAGGGGAGGGAGGTGTCAGAGATGGTCCAGGTAAATTTAAGGTCAGGGTGGAACATGTTGGTGAAGTTGATGAATTGCTCAACCTCCTCGCGGGAGCACGAGGTGGCGCCAATGCAGTCATCAATGTAGTGGAGGAAGAGGTGGGGACTGGTGCCGGTGTATTTACAGAAGATGGACTGTTCTACATAGCCAACAAAGAGACAGGCATACCTGTGGCCCATGTGGGTGCCTATGGCTACCCGTTTTGTCTGGAGGAAATGGGAGGATTCAAAGGAGAAATTGTTAAGGATGAGGACCAGTTCGGCCAAACGAATGAGAGTGTTGGTGGAAGGGTACTGTTGGGGACGTCAGGAGAGGAAGAAACGGAGG
>NC_057710.1:70319808-70372357 GCF_004010195.1 Chiloscyllium plagiosum
TATTGTACTCTATGCTACTTTCTCCCCACCCCCACCCTCCTCTCATTTATCTCTCCACCCTTAAGGCTCACTGCCTTTATTCCTGATGAAGGGCTTTTGCCCGAAACATTGATTTTACTGCTCCTCGGATGCTGCCTAAACTGCTGTGCTTTTCCAGCACCACTAATCCAGAATCTGGTTTCCAGCATCTGTAGTAATTGTTTTTACCTATATTTTATGGCTTGCCTTTTATAGCCTTCTGTGGTAGACAATTCGATGTGAACATTTGAGTGAAGAAGTACATCCTCGTCTCAGTTCTAAATGGTCTACCCTGCATTCTGAGGCAATGTCAAATACACAGAATGCTGGAGAACCTCTGTAGATCTGGCAGCATCTGTGGAGAGAGAAGCAGAGTTAACATTTCAAGTTCAGTAGAACTCTTCTACAGAACTGAAAGGTATTGGAAAATATTTGAAAAATCACTTTGATCGGCTCAGAGAAGGAGCAAGAAGGAACACATACATGACGCAAACAGACAAGAGTTTGAGGTAAAAAGAGGCATTTTGGAAGGTGACATCATTGAAACAGATATGATGGCAATGGAGAAGCTAGGAAAATAGAAAGTAATCCTTGAGGAAGCAGGGTGTTAGGAGGTCAGGACGTAGTCAGGACAATGGTGGGAGTCTGTGGCTTTGTAATGGACTTTGGTGGATAACCTATCTTCAGAAATGGACTCTGTGAAGTCAAGAAAGGGAACAGAAGAGTCAGAGATGGATGAAGCAAACGTGAATGGAAATTAGAAACAAAGCTGATTATGTTTTCAATTTTGACTGACAGCAAGAAGCAGTGTCAAAGACATCATCAATCTATAAGAGGGTGGGGGCTTGAGCAGTACTGGCACAAGGAATGTTCCACATATACCACAAACTGAGATTGTGTTCCCTGGTGCCAGAGTCCCCAACCATGGAAAACATCCTCTTTCATCTCATCTGTTCAGCCCTGTTCGAATTTTATGCATATCAATCAGAGCCCTTCTTATCAATCATTTTAAACTCTAGTGAAAACATGCTCAATCACACAAATATCTCAACATATAGTAGCATTGCTATCCCTGGTATCAGCCTATCGAACATCCACTGAATTCGCTCTATGGTAAATATATCCTTTCTTAGGTGGGGAGATCAAAACTGCATGCAATACTCCAGGTTGGTCTCATCAAGGCCCGTTACAAGTGCAGTGAGACATAGCCAGTTCTGATCTTAAATCCTCTTGAAATGAAGGCCTATGTACCATTTACCTTCCAAATTGTTTGGTGCACCTTCCTGTCCATTTTCTTTAACTGGTGTGCAAGGTCACCCAGATCTCTTTGTACGTTCATACTTCGCAATATATCACCAACTAAATAATGCTCTTCCACTCTGTTTCTCAGACTAAAGTGTATAGTTTCACATTTAGCCAAAATGTGCTGGATCTGTCATCTGTTTTCACACCTTGAAGCCTTCTTGCATCCTCCCGACAATGCACAATCCCACCCAGTTTTGCTGTTGTCAGCAAACATGGAAATGTTCCATTTGGTTCCCTCATCTGAGTCATTTATATACATCATGAATAATTGAGCTTGAGCACTTGCAGCACCCCAGTAATCACTGCCTGACACTCAGAAAAAAAAACCCTATATTCTTGTTCTCCATCTCCTGTCTGCCAACCAGGTCTTGAACCCTGTCAATATATTATGCCCTATCCCATCTGCTTTAATTTTTACTATTAATCTCTTATGAGGAACTTTATCAAAAACCTTCTGAAAATCCAAGTACACTGCATCCACTTTTCTGCCCGTATCTATACTGCTACTCATATCCTTAAAAAGCTCCAGTAAATTTGTGATGCATAATTTGCCTTCATAAACTCACGATGGCTTTGTTTAATCCAATTAATGCTTTCCAAATGCTCCCGTATAATGTCTTTTTTAATAGAGTTTTGCATTTACTCCATGACTGTTGTTAAGCTATACAGTTGATAGTTCTGTGTTCTTAATTTTCTTCCTTTTTTGAAATGTTTGCATTATATTTGCAACCTTCCAATCTGTAGGGACTGCTCCAGAGTCTACAGGACTTTGGAAAATGACCATCAATGCATCCAATATTTCCAGGCCACTTACTTTCATAGCCTGCAATGTAAATTTGTGGGTGGCACAGTGGTTAGCACTGCTGCCTCACAGCGCCAGAGACCTGGGTTCAGTTCCCGCCTCATTTGTACATTCTCCCTGTGTCTGTGTGGGTTTCCTCCGGGTGCTCCGGTTTCCTCCCACAGTCCACAAATATGCAGGTTAGGTGAATTGGCCATGCTAAATACCCGTAGTGTTAGGTGAAGGGATAAATGTAGGAGAATGGGTCTGGGGTGGGTTGCACTTCGGTGTGGACTTGTTGGGCCGAAGGGCCTGTTTCCACGCTGTGAGTAATCCAATCTAAATTATCAGGGCCTTGGTGATTGTCTTTAACCCACTAATTTCCCCAGCACCATTTTATTACTAGTACTGATTTCCTTCAATTCTAACCATTCACTACAACTTGGAATCCCAAAGATATCCTTTTTTTTGGGAAGACAAAACCAAACTATGTGACCAATTTTTCTGCCACTTCCTTGTTCCCCATTATAATTTCCCTGGCTTCCGGCCATGAGGGATCTAGATTTGTCAGCCACATTTTGTAGCAAGTTCCAGGCAACAATGTATCAGTTTCCAGATTCTTATACTGATATGTAATTGTGCAAGGACCTTGGCTGAGATCAGAAAGGGAGCCTTTTCTTTGGGGTTGGAGAGACCTTCATGGTAGTTTTTTGGCAGGAATGAAGGGAATCAAAGGTTATGGGATAACGGCAAGAAAATGGAGTTAAGGATTATCAGATCACCCATGATCTCATCGATTGACAGAGAGACTTGATGGAGTTGATGAGTTACTCCTGCTCTTTTATCTTAGATATACAGATAAGATATAACAAGGTTCCAACTTGTTTGGGTGAGCAATCTGTAGGTTCTGCCTGTATCACAACAATTGCTCCCATTCTTCATGTTATGTTTTTGTATCACTGTCCCTGTGGCTCTGATGACATGTCAGCCTCACCCCATTTTAGTTAAGCCTTTTATATTATTATTAATGCACCTACTTTACCCCCAGAGCCCATGTCTTTGGAAATTTCATACCTTTGTTGGCTGTACCACCCTCCCCATGTAGAGGCCAGAGTAATCGCGGGCATTGAGGGCTACTAGCACCCTCCCATTAACTATGAAATATCACCTTACTATCTGCAATTGGCCTCTATTAGTGTCACCATTCCTTCACTGACCAAATACAATGAAACCCATCCCCAGACATGAGTAGATCACTCCTTAACAACCTCCCTGACCATTCCTGGCTAAATCTCCAGGATTGGGAGAAAGTGAAGACTGCAGATGCTGGAGATCAGAGTTGGGTGTGTGGTGCTGGAAAAACACAGCCAGTCAGGCAGCATCCAAGGAACAGGGGAATCGACATTTCGAGCATAAGCTCTTCATCAGGAATGAGGCTTGTGGGCCAAGGGGGCTGCGAGATAAATGGGAAGGGGGGTGGGGCTGGGAAGATAGCTGAGAATGTTATAGGTGGATGAAGGTGGGGGGGTGAAGGTGATAAGTCAGAGAGGAGGGTGGCGTGGACAGGTGGGAAGGAAGATGAACAGGTAGGACAGGTCAAGGTGGTGGTGCAGAGATGGAAGGTTGCATCTGGGATAAGATGGGGGGAGGGGATATGAGTGAACTGGTGAAGTCCACATTGATCCCAGGTGGTCAGAGGGCCCCAAGGCGGAAAATGAGGCGTTCTTCCTCCAGGCTTCCTTCAAGCATTCCGCAAGTAGGAACGTTGCGGAATGCTTCAAAGAACAGCTCCAGGACACACGCACGAAAAAATCCCATCATCCCATGGCTGAACACTTTAACTCCTCCTCCCTTTCCCCCAAGGACATGCAGGTCCTGGGCCTCCTCTGTCGCCAAACCCTAACCACCCAATGCCTGGAGCAAGAAAGCCTTATCTTTCGCCTTGGGACCCTCCAACCACACGGGATCAATGTGGATTTCACTAGTTTCTTCAGTTCACTCCCCCCACCTTATTCCTAGATCCAACCTTCCAACTCAGCAACGGCCTCTTAACCTGTCCTTCCTGTCCATCTTCCTTCTCACCTATCCGCTCCACTCTCCTCTCTGATCTATCACCTTCACCCCCACCTTCATCTACCTATCGTATTCTCAGCTACCTTTCCCCCAGCCCCACCCCACCCATCCCATTTATCTCGCAGCCCCCTTGGCCCACAAGCCTCCTTCCTGATGAAGAGCTTATGCTCGAAATGTCGATTCTCCTGCTCCTTGGATGCTGCCTGACTGGCTGTGCTTTTTCAGCATCGCACTTTCAACCCTAAATCTCCAGGACTGACTTGGCAGGAGAGTCCCATCCCAACTAGTTATGGCCCACCATCCAGATTGGATGTTGGACTGCTAGCCTGACCTGCAGTACTGACCGTACCCTATCTGAGGACTGCAAGAACATGGATACCTGACTGCTTGTAGGATCAGCCACCTAACTGACAATGGCTGACCTCCTGATCTGGGCAAGAGGTTGACAGTTGTGCAGTGGTCACTTCATTTGTAATCCAGAGGCGCCTGACTATTGCTCTAGGGGAGCCAGGGAACATTGAATGAATATCTACAGCAACAAGTGGAGACAATGGCAAGAATAAAAATGAGGAGTGATGATGATGAGTTGTTTCTACTTCACAGTCAGCAATATATATTCTTTTTATTGTAACTACTATTTGTACGTTAGTGTGTGAACAGAATTTATAATATTGCATTAGCCTGAGGCTATCCAGTCAAAGATTGAAATTATTAGAAACATCACAAAGTTTTTAC
Source organism: Chiloscyllium plagiosum (assembly GCF_004010195.1). NCBI lineage: Eukaryota > Metazoa > Chordata > Chondrichthyes > Orectolobiformes > Hemiscylliidae > Chiloscyllium > Chiloscyllium plagiosum. Next base: position 70,324,721 of record NC_057710.1, read on the forward strand.
TATAATCGTGGTAAATGTTCAGGTCCCAACAGTTTCCACATCTTTTCCAGGGAGTGACTAACAAGTTTTCAGTACATGCTTGTTTTATTGCACAATTAAGTTTAAAAAATGTACAAGTTCTTCACAAAATTTCTTCCTCATCACGTGTTTTTGCTTATGTTACAGATTTTACTCACTGCACGCAAACCTCTGTCAATAAATAAATGACTGTTGAGTATTTAAAGGGGCACCATTTTCAACAAAGTCTTTGGAAACTTCTAGTATATGTTTACAAATACTCATAATACAACTGTGTAAATGCTAGTACCGTATCACCATGCTAATAATGGCCCACTTAACACTTCTCACAGATAATAAAAACATTTACATTTATATACCACCTCGTTATGTTCTTACAGCATATTGCAAAGTAGATTAGATTCCCTACAGTATGGAAACAGGCCCTTCAGCCCAACAAGTCCACACCGACCCTCCGAAGAGTAACCCACCCAGACCCATTCCCCTCTGACTAATGCACCTAACACTATGGGCAATTTAGCATGGCCAATTCACCTTACCTGCACATCTTTGGACATGGGGAGGAAACCAGAGCACTTGGAGGAAACCCACGTGGACACTGGGAGAATGTGCAAACTCCACAAGGCAGTCACCCAAGGCTGGAATCGAACTTGGGACCCTGGTGCTGTGAGGCAGCAGTGCTAACCACTGAGTCACCATGCCAAGTAAGAAAAATTAGAGTAAGCAACAAAGCACATCAAGATCCCAAAGGTTACAACTGAAGTGAATGAAATGTCCTCATTGATGAAAGCTGAACAGGTCACCCAGATCTCTGATGGTGCTCCTTGTCCCTGGGAAATCATAGTAGTATGATATAACACTACCTGAATTAAAATTTTCCTCCCTGGACTGGGGCTTAAACTCATAACCTTAAGATCTAGAGGCATGGCTGTTCTCAACCAAATACTATATCCTTGGCTATATCTTGCACTATGAAATATGGCAGGAGGTAATGATTTAAACATATGTTTTGATCGTGTCCATTTAATAAATACATGTTACATCAATGCATTTCAAATAATTACTATCACACTTCACAAGAAAATTATGTAACCCGATATGCACAGTTTAATATAGCTGAGATGCAATGGTACTTTCAACGATGCTGCAGCACTGTAATGCACTTTTGGGGTAAAACAAGGAAAGTACCAAATTTACTTTTAATTATTACTGATGCGAATGAGACGCAGCAATGGTCTTTCATTTCCCATTGGTGCCTTAGCTTGCAGAACTTTGAAAATATTTTGGATGATGGAATACTTATAGTTTTGATGTACTGCCACACAAAGATCATCTTAGTTCATCTCAGTAGTTGGATCACCTCAATGCCTTAAAATGTCGTTTTCATCTTAATGATAATTGACTGCACATTATTGTAAACTTGGTCAGCAATTTTCTGATCTAACTGTACTCCATCCAACTGCTTATTATTTAAATGTATAGTTAACAGCATTTTCACTTCCACAGGAGAAATTAGAAACTGCTATAAAAGTTGCAGATGTTGCAATCTGCTGACCCAGCAGCCTGGAAATATTCGGACCTGAGAGTAAGCAGTTACTGAGCCACAGAAAGAACTCACAGATACATAGGCTGTGATTTTCTCCTTCTGGAGGAGGCAAGAGTAATGGAGATGTCTTGATCAGCCAAGTGTGCAAAAACCAACTCTTGGTGTTGATTTAAGTTATGACAGTTAACTCCTCTTTCCTTAGATAGCAAGATCAAAGTTTGCATTATTAAGTGCTGACTTACATGCATTTCCATCTGCACTCCACAGGCAGAACCTTTCCTGGCGGCTTCAGGAAGCAGTCTCTGGTTGAGAGTGTGGACATTTGCACAGAGATTATCGTAGGTAGCTCGTGGGAATCGTAAAGAGTCAGGCTTACGTGTGACAGTTGGGAAGATGGGGGATATGTCATGGTACAGCATGCGGTTGCCTCAGTATCTGAGGTCCTGCATGAACTAACAGCTTACGTGGCAAATTCACCATATGTGTTTGAAGACAATGGCAAGTGTTTAATGGAGTAAAGGTGGATTCTAGTCATGGGGCACAACAACTGTCAGCCCATGGTTGAATCCTTTTTCAACTAGAGTGAGGGGGTTAACCACAGTTAATCAGGAGATGGGTCCAGTGTACGTCCAGGGAACTGACCTGTTTCAATCTGGTGATTGTGCTGCTTTCAGTCTTGGCAGTCAAGTAACTACAGTCCAGGCATTCTAAGTCAGCTACTTGTAAAATCAGGTTGGAATGGGCAGAGGTCAGCTGCAGCTCACCTGCCAAGTCAGTCCAGGAGATGTTCTACAGATGATCAGGTTGTGGATCAATCAGAGGTCATTCGAGGCTCCAGCCAGCTCAACCTGGGGACTGGCCTCATTATATTTGGTCACAGAGGGAAGCTCACAGTGACACAGGAAAATCGGAGGTGGGATTCAGGCTTGGTTGACAGGCTGTACACAGCAAGTGGGAATAAATGGTTCTTCTTGCACATGGCAGGTAGTCACTGGGGGGTGTCAAATAAACTGCTTAAGGGAAGTTTGCTGACGCTACAAATCTTGGTGGGATTGTGAGTTACAAGGAAAATGCAAGATGGCTTAGTTGAGTGAGTGAGCAAACACATGGTAGATGCAATAAAATGTGGTTAAATGTGGCTTCAGTGTGAAAAACAGAAGGGAAGAGTATGATTTAAATATATAGTGTACAAAGACATTTGGTGCCTTATAAACCAGTCCAATGAGAGTAAACAAGGACGTGCAGCTTACAAATGTAAGTTGGCCTTCATTGCAAGAGGATTTGAGTTCAAAAGTGAGGATGTCTTACTGCAGTTATACAGGGCTTTGGTGAGACCACACCTGGACCATTGCATGCTGTTTTGGTCTCCTTACCTAAGAGAGGATATACTTGCCATAGAGGGAGTGCAACAAAGGTTCACGAGGCTGATACCGGGGATGGCAGGACTGTCATATGAGGAGAGATTTATTTGACTGGGCATCTATTTACTTGAACCTAGGAGAAGGAGTGGGGCTCATGTAAATTTTGAACAGGTGTCACAAAGCCGGTCCTTTTTCTCTAAAAGCTATTCCTTTTCTCAAGGATAATGCCATCCTGGTGTTTTTAGAGGAGTCGTAAAATAGTCCAGGGCAGGCTCCAAAGTGACTGGTTTGGTACAGAGATGAAAGTGTTTACTGAGAGGCCTTTTTGTTTTTATGTAAACGGATGAGACTTTAGGCCAAAGCTTTTATGTTTTAGAAGTGACCTGTATGATAAAAGGGGAGTGGTCAGTCCTAAAAGCTGAAGTCTTGTTTGAGTCAGTTGCAGCAGGGGCTGTGTATGAAACAGGCTGCTGAACTCTCTTTCCTTCTGCCCTTTTAACTTTGACCTGTAAGCCTTTGTTTCAATTTCACTCTATGTTTAAGAGGTTTCTTGATTGGGACAGTTATGTATTTTCAGAACAGTGTAACTCAATCTAGTTTGGATAGACTGAGTTCTGTGGGTATTCTATATTCTGTTCTTTGTGTTTCCTTCCGTAATTTTGTGAATAAATTTTTGTCTGTTTTAAGACCTGGTAGTCAACCTAGCTAACTTACTCCGGGTAATATTCACTGTACACTTACTGATACAAATTACAAAGTTACGGACTGGGCTGCCTGCTTAAAAATGTTTTGAGTGGTCTGGTCTAGTCCATCACACAGGGCTAGACAGACAATTGAGGAGTATAAAATCAAGGGTTACAGTCTCAGGATACTGAGTAAACCATTTGAGACTGAGATGAGGAAACATATCTTTACTGTGAGAGTGGTCATCCTAAGGAATTTTCTACCACAGATGGCAAAAGAGACCAGGTCACTGAATATATTCAGATACATAAATTTTAGATATTTAAGGGCTATAGAAAGAATGTGGGAACATAGTGTTGAGGTAGGGATCAGTGATGATCATATTTAGTGATGGAGCAGGCTCAAAGGGCCAAATAGCCTACTCTTTCTCTTAGTTTCTATGCTTCTGTAGTTACATGGGAACTGGTAGTTTATCACATGGGCCTTTGTGGTCTCAAAGTAAGGGTGTGTTAAGGCAAGTCATAGTCACTCCAGTCCCATAATGGGAAGGATACAGATCAATCAAGGATGTTGGAACCTTGACAGAGATGGACTCTGAAGGTGAAGCAGGCACATTTATTGTTACAGTAAAGTAACTGAAATGGAGAAGGGGCACAGAGATCACAACATAATAGGGAAAGTGAAGAATAGGGAAAAAATATAGGGTGTAGGTGCAGCAGTGGTTTGTGATGATGCAAAGCCAAGAGGGATGGTCAGTCGTCCCCACGGAGTGAGTCAGGAACTCAGTGGGCAGCACAGGTTAGGTGTGTGAGAGGATGTGGTGGGTGTGTGCTCTTGACTGGATATCATGCGCATGATGCTGAGGCCAGTGGGTTATGAGGCTTTGTAGGATATGTTTGCAGTGGCAGAGTCAGTCTGGGTAATGGCTCTGTGAGTGCGAGATAGCAAGAGATGGTACCACTTACCCTTGCAAAATGCAGGTCATCATTGATGCTTTTCTGCCACTTCTTTTTTGGGTCCAACAATACTGGCCTGCCTTGCTGTCTGTTCCCAGGCTGGACGGGTGTGAATGTCAGGGCCTCTTCAAGAAGATTTTTTGTCTTTTTGCGACCCCTGCTAATGACTGCAGGCCAGGTCCTGTGATGCAAGGAGCCCATGATGGCATTTTCTGAGGGGAAGGTCCTGGCTTGTAGTGTCTGAAGTGGTGTCCAGTTGGCTTTTAAATCTGATGCCTTTGAACCCAGAAGGACCCGCCAGCCACGTGCTTCACCAAGAAACTCACAAAACATCTCATTTGCATAGATAATTAGCATTACATTTTATTGTCATCTGCATTCAAGTACAAAGTACAGGAGTTCAGTGAAAAGTGTACAATGTCGCCACACACAGTACCACTTTAGGTACAGATTACCTAGTTACGAATCTTAGCAGCAGAATATACATAGATTGGAGAGATAGGCAGAGAAATGGCAGATGGAGTTCAATCTGGGCAAATGCGAGATGATGCATTTTGGAAGATCCAATGCAAGAGCAAACTATACAGAAAATGGAAAAGTCCTGGGGAAATTGACTTACAGAGAGATCTGGATGTTCAGGTCCATTGTTCCCTGAAGGTGGCAACGCAGGTCAGTAAAGTGGTAAGAAGGCATGCGGCAAGCTTTCCTTCATTGGATGGGGTAGAGTACAAGAGTTGGCAGTTCATGCTACAGTTGTATTGGACTTTGATTCGGCTGCATTTGGAATACTGCAAAAGATGTGGATGCTTTGGAGAGGATGCAGAGGAGGTTCATCAGGATGTTGCCTGGTATGGAGGGTGTTAGGTATGAAGAGAGGTTGAATAGATTAGGATTATTTTCATTAGAAAGACTGAGGTTGAGGGGAACCTGATTGAGCTCTACAAAATCATGAGAGATATAGACAGGGTAGAGAGCAAGAAGCGTTTTCCCAGAGTGGGGGACTCAATTACTAAGGGTCACAAGTTCAAAGTGAGAGGGGAAAAGTTTAAGAGAGATATGCGTAGAAAGTTCTTTTCACAGAGGGTGGTGGGGGGCCTGGAACGCGTTGCCAGTGGAGATAGTAGAGGCGAGAACGATAGCATCATTTAAGATGTATCCAGACAGATACGTGAATGGGCAGGGAGCAGAGGGATACAGATCTTTAGAAAATAGGTGACAGGTTTAGATAGAGGATCTAGATCGGCGCAGGTTTGGAGGGTTGAAGGGCTTGTTCCTGTGCTGTAATTTTCTTTGTTCTTTGTTAGTTACTTAAATAGATTACCCAACACATACTTTCTGTCAAAATTCCACCAGTAGCTTCTTTTACTGGTACATCCATGCGAAATGATTAAAGTTAACAGTCCCAGTACTTTAAGAAAAAGAAGCTTGAAACGCTGCAGAAATTCAGCAGGCCTAGTTTTCACCCTCCTTTCTGAAAGCTTTGTACCGTCATTAAATATTAATCCAGAGATCCAACTAATATTCTGGGGCCCTGGGCTTGAGGCTTATCATGGCAGATGGGCGAGTTTGGATTCAGTAAAAAAAACTGGAATTAAGAGACTAATGGTGATCATAAAACTATTATCAATTGTTGAAAAACATATCTAATTCGCTAACACCTTTTAGAGAAGGAAACGTCCATCCTTACCTGATCTAGCCTACATGTGACTCCAGAACCACAGCAGTGGCTGACTCTTAACTACCCTCTAGTAATTGGAGATAGGCAATAGCCTGCATCCTATGAATATATGTATATATTTTTTTCAATTCACCTGAAATGAGCTTAGTCTTCATTTCAGTTTGGAAATAAGTGTTCTGTGCTCATATACAGTAAGTTAGTTGAGGTGAGTTGGTCATTTGTAACATCTGAATTTTCTTTCTCTGCACTTGCTCTGCAGTAGCCTAACAATTATGGCATTACTTTACTTTACTTCGAGCCAGAAGAATCAGAAATGCTCTTTGTACTTTCATATCAGTACTACCAGGTCCCTCTTCCTGGACTTAATTACAAGCCAGCTGAAACTTGAAGGGTCTGGACTGGTGTCAGTTTTGATCAGTGCAGCAGATCAGCAGGTTTATTCCAGTCAGATCCATGAATAAATTCATAATCATCCTTTCAAATGCATTGTCTGTTTCACACCCATTACCTAAAGCTATCAAATCCAAGCCTCAGGGTAACAAGGCTAGAATCCTGTAAGATGTGGTTAAGATAGCTTTAGTTTTGAAACACTATGTTTGTATTATTTCTCAGGCACAGAAAAGACCATGGTATTAAACAGAAAGTTCACCTAATTATGATCCTGTAGATAGATCCAGTCAACCCAGAGTGAGCACTGAAAGCGTTTAGATGTTTCATTTAAATATTATAAATAAAACATGGAGGGCTAGACTCTATTTCTCACTAGGCAGATGTGCTGGCTGCCAAATCTACCACATGTCCTAAAAACTCATTAGTTATCTAGGAGTTCAAATAGGAGGTCAATGAGGTTACCTTCAATTTTACAGGAAGGGTTGTTTGCCATAACTGAACATTTTTGTGTTTTTTCTGTAAGTTGATTTTTTATAAACCTTTGTTCCTGTTGTTCTTATGAAATAACACCTTGTTTTTTTTAAAGGAAATGGAATTGTTTCTATGCATTTTAATATTAGAATTTAAAGACATTTAGTACTAATGCAGATCTGAGGAAGAACTCAAATACTTATTCATTTCACTTCCTAGGCCTGCTGAAAGTCTTCACGTCAGATATAACAATATTCAAGATACACTGAATTTCTGCAGCGTTTCAAGCTTCTTTTTCTTAAAGTACTGGGACTGTTAACTTTAATCATTTCACATGGATGTACTAGTAAAAGTACTGAGAGGACCCAGACATAAAGTCTCCCAGGGATACATTGTTAAGTCATGAGTCTAAACAAAGCCATATTCAGAAAGCAATTATGCAGTGACCTTTTACTGATGAAGCTGCATTAAAAGCTGCACTGAAGTAGAAAAAAAATGAGCACAGTTCATTTCATTAATCTTTCCTCATTCATAGATAGCTTTCCAACCACCTCAGTTAAGGATAACTCAACCAACAACTTTATAAGCACTGCCCACAAGTTGGCTATTCCTAAATGCAATAAAAAAAATATTTGAAGCAAACACTTGCTCCTGAGTCTTCATGAATACGTATCAATTTATGTTATTTTCCTACCATATAGTTATAATCAGAATTATATTTGACTGTGCGAACATTGTTATCAAACTTGTTTTGTCAGAGAAAACAGAAGTCCAGAGATTCAGTTTTTTTTTGTTTCATGACTGAATTGCAATAGATTTGTACAATTGTATGTCTCATTAGTAAGCAAAGGTAATTCTTTCTCATGAATGTTGTTCACCAGCAATCAAAAATGTATTCCTAATAGAATAGCTATTTTGTCTTGCTGGTTTTGATTGGAGTACACTGTTCACAGGTAAAAGGACGTCAGACAAGTGGGAGGCTTTCAAAAGTATGATAATGAGAATTCAGAGCCATTATTTTCCTGTTGGAGTGAAAGGTAAGTGTGGTAGAATTAGGGAACAATGGATGAATACAGATATTGAGATTCTAGTCAAGAATAAAAAAAATCATATATTAGATATAGACAACTGGGTTCAAATGAATCTCTTGAACAGTATAAAAAGGTGCAGGGACATTCTTAAAATGGAAATCAGGAAGGCAAAAAGAGGATATGAGATAGCTTTGCCAAGTAAGGTTATCAATAATCCAAAAAGAATCTACAAGTACATTAAAAGTAGTAGACCAACTAGAGAGAGAGAGTAAAACCCTTAAAGATCAAAATGGTTTTCTTTGTGTTGATCATAAGATGCGAGAGATATTAAATGAATATTTCACATTAGTTTTTATTGCAGAGAAAGAAATGGAGGCTAGAGATCACAGGGAAATAAATGTTGATGTTATGAAAACAGTTTACATTACAGGAAAGGATGTGCTGGATGTCTTAGAAAATATAAAGGTGGATAAATCTCTAGGATCTGATCTAGTGTATCCCAAGGCATTGTGGGAAGTTAGAGAGGAAATTGTGAGGCCCCTTTCAGAAATATTTATATCATCTATAACTATGGGTGCGGTGCCATATGACTGGAGAGTGGCTAATAAGACCATAAGACATCGGCCCATCGAGTCCACTCCGCCATTCAATCATGGCTGATGGGCATTTCAAGGAGAAAGTGAGGTCTGCCGATGCTGGAGATCAGAGCTGAAAATGTGTTGCTGGAAAAGCGCAGCAGGTCAGGCAGCATCCAGGGAACAGGAGAATCAACGTTTTGGGCATAAGCTCTTCTTCAGGAATGAGGGGCATTTCAACTCCACTTACCCGCATTCTCCCCGTGGCCCTTAAATCCTTGTGACATCAAGAATTTTGTGCCTAAAGTTGTGCCTTTGTTTAAGAAGGAACATAAGGAGAAGCCTGGGAACTATAGATCTGAGAATCTGACTTCAGTAGTGAGTAAGTTGTTGGAGGTGAATCCAAAAGATAGGATTTATATGCATTTGGAGAGTCAAGGATTGATTAGGAATAGTTAGCATGGTCTCGTGCAAGTGAAACCATATCTCATAAACGTTGTTGAGTTTTTTGAGGAAGTAACCTAAAAGATTGGTGAGGGCAGGGCAGTAGATGTTGTTTACACTGACATTAGTAAAGCCTTTGACAATGTTTTACATGGTAGGCCAATTATTAAAGTTAGATCACATGGGATTCAGAATGATTTTGCCAATTAGATACAAAAGTGAGTTATTGGCAACAGACAGAGAGTGTTGTTGGAGGGTTGTCTTTTGGACTGGAGTTCTGTTGCCATAGTATTCCACAGGGATTGGTGCTGGGTCCACTTTTATTTGTCATTTATATAAATGACTTAGATGAGAATATAGGAGGCATGCTTAGTAAGTTTGCAGATGAAACCAAAATTGTTTGTATAGTGGGCAGTGAAGAAGGTTATCTAATATTACAAAGAGATCTTGATCAATTGGGTCAATGGACTGAGGAGTAGTAAGTGGAATTTAATTTGGATAAATGTGAGGTATTGTATCTTGGTCAAACAAACAAGGGCAGGACTTATATAATTAAAAATAAGGCCTTAAGCAGTGTTGTAGAACAAAGAAACCTAGAGGTTCAGGTACATAATTCTTCGAATTTTGCATCACACATAGACAAGGTGGTGAAGAAGGTGTTTAGCACACTTTCCTTCATTGCTTAGATCTTTGAGTAAAGGAGTTGGGACAACATGTTGAGGTTGTACAGGACATTGATAAGGTCTCTTCTGGAGCACTGTGTCCAGTTTTAGTCCCCCTGCTACAGGAAGGATATTATCAAGCTGGAGAGGGTTCATAAAAGATTTACCAGGATGTTGCCAGGAATGGAAGGTTTGGGTTATAAGGAGAGGCTGGATAGGCTGGGACTTGTTTCACTGCAGCATTGGCATTTGAGGGGTGATGTTATAGAGGTTTATAAAATCATGAATGGTATAGATAACGTGAATAGAGAGTGTCTTTTCCCTATGGTGGGGGACTTGAATACTGGGGGGCATAATTTTAAGGTGAGAGGAGAAAGATTTAAAAAGGAGATGGGGGCAACTTTTTTTACACAGAGAGTGGTTCATGTGTGGAATGAACTTCCAGAGAAACTAATGAATGCAGATACAATTACAACATTTAAAAGACATTTGGATATGCAGGCATAATTTTAAGGTGAGAGGAGAAAGATTTAAAAAGGAGATGGGGGCAACTTTTTTTACACAGAAAGTGGTTCATGTGTGGAATGAACTTCCAGAGAAACTAATGAATGCAGGTACAATTACAACATTTAAAAGACATTTGGATATGCACATGAATAAGAAAGGTTGGAGGGATATGGGTCAAGCGCAGGCAGGTAGGACTACTTTAATTTGGAATTATGATCGACATGGACTCGTTGGACCAAGTTCCATGCTGTATGTCTCTATGACTCTATGGTTATTAAATATGTTTCTGTCATACAGGCCATTTTTATGCAATTATTGCAAAGATACATAATATTGATCTTTGAACTGTACCAGTCTCACTGAAGCTGTCTTTATAGAGTAATGATGAAACAGAAACTCCTATTGTTAGTTTTGCTAAATACCATTAAAACACCAAGAGGACTGATTTGCTTTTACAATGTCAACTGAATGTGAAATGAATACCTGTAAAAATGACGAGACTACTAGATTTTTTAAAAAGCTTTCTAAATAGGGCATGTACTGCAAGATCAAGATTGTTCTGATAAATATTTATAAATCACTGATTATAGCTCAGTTGGTGCATAATGTAAAATTCTGGGAATCGCACTGTAGGATCAGGAAGGATCACAAGGCCTTGGAAAAGGTGCTAAAGAGATTTACTGGAATTATACCCAGACCAAGGGACTTCTGGGACATGGTGTTCAAAATTATGAGCGATTTTAATCAAGCAAATTTTTTTTCCATTGATGAATGGATCAATAAACAGTAAACAATCAGATAATTAGCAACAGACCTAGAGGAGAAAGTTTACAGAGCAAAATTCTTTGTTCTGGAATGCATAGTCAAAAAAGAGTGGTGAAAGGAAATTCAGCAATAACTTTCAAAAGGGTATTAGATACACACTTAAAGGATGGAGCTTTGCAGGTGCAACAGTTAAAGAGTAAGTTTTTTCCAATTCATTATAGTTTGGTATCCCAAACTATTAAGCTCATGAGTCTGGAGAGTTCAATGGGCTCTCCTTTATTCACCCTATCCCTTCAGTTAGTTGTAACAAGGCTAATTTAGAAAGAATCCCATCCCTTGTGGGTGCCTTTCTCTCAGACCAATTGAATATGTGTTTAAAAGGAGCCAATTTAACCAAGTTTTCTTGAATCATGAAATTTTGAGTTTATTTGTTACTAAATGTGAAGAAATATATCAGATATAAACATAGATTAAGAATAAGAAAAATGTTAATAGTTCAAAAAATATGTAGGTCAGTCTCTGCATCATGCATGAAAAGTAAATAGTGGAACATTGAAGTCATTGTTCTGGATGTACAAGTAGCATTGATGTTGGTCGCTGAACAGTTAATTTTGAGATTGTTGATTTTACAGGTTTATTAAAATTCCTTTGTCCTGGCTCATTTCAACAGCAGCACCAAGAGTGAGAAAGACTTTCTGTTTACCTGTTTCATTTTGATTGGCTTCCAGCACTCAGAGCGAGAAAGTGTTTTTCCCTTTCATTACCTGCATTGCAGGAGTGTTTAGTTCTGTTCTTGAAGTTGTAACCTTCACAGCACATTAGTCCACACAAACATCAGATGCCCACACAGATGTCCGGCCTCTAACACAAACAGATCAGGGATGGAGTTTACTTTTAACTCTGCCCCTGCATATTTTTGAAAGTAGAAAATAAAAAAAGTCTCTTGCCCAGACAGCTGCCCTTTTTTGTCATTATGTTCACCACCTAAGAAACTCAAGGTGGCACAGTTCAGCTTGTAGTTTATTTTCTCCCTTTGAATCTTCTTTGATACCAGAAGCTTCCAATCCAGTCACCAACTGAATTTACATCCACAGTCATTTTGACTGTATTATTCTTTTATTAAGAAACACATTTTGTTATTTAAACTATTCTCAGGTTGCCTGGGGTTATGATCCATGATTGCGTGAAGGGACTAAGGATAAAGAAAGGAAATTGCGACTTGGATGGCTCTTTCAAAAGCTGCCATATAAACAATAAACCAAAGAACCACTTTTAGTGCTGTAAGAGTACATTGAGCTGCATTGTATCACAGAATAACATGAGGTGGGACTTCCATCCAGTTCGACAAGGATTAGATTAGATTCCTTACAGTGTGGAAACAAGCTCTTCGGCCCAACCAGTCCACACTGACCATCCGAAGAGTAACCCACCCAGACCCATTTTCCTCTGACAAATGCGCCTAACACCATGGGCAATTTAGCATGGCCAATTCACCTGACCTACACACCTTTGGACTGTGGGTGGAAACCAGAGCACCTGGAGGAAACCCTCGCAGACACAGGGAGAATGTGCAAACTCCACACAGATAGTCGCCTGAGGTTGGAATCGAACCTGGGACCCTGATGCTGTGAGGCAGCAGTGCTAACCACTGAGCCACCGTGCCGCTCCAGAATATTTGACCTCACAGAGCAGCTGGACACCACACCATTACTGAAGGCAATTGTGAGTGTTGTGCGGTTGTGGGGGGGAAAGAAACCATGAATGCCCCAAACTCAGGACGAAGATCCTGCTGGGACAGGTTGGCAGACCACAGTAAGGAGTGTTGGATAGGGTTGGCAGGGATTAGATTAGATCCCTTACAAAGCAGGGCAAGGGCAGCATTGCTAATGGCTGCAATGATGATTGTGGTGATGAATTATGTTCTACCCAGGCTGGCCTGGAGATATTTACAATAATTCACAATTTGCTCTGCATTAAGGGATAATCATATTTCATACTCTTGCCAGAGACAGGCAGATTGAACAGATGGATTTACTTGGACATCAATATGTGATAGTCATGAAAAACCTAATAGTAAAATCAGAAGAAAGCCTTTACTGAAGAGGGATATAAAGATGTAGAATGAACTACACAAAGAGTATTTGAGGCAAGCAGCAGAGATGCATTTGAGGGGAGGCTAGGTAAATGCATGTGGGAGAAAGGCATTGAAGACACTAATTGCATGAGATGAGAACTGATAGATGGAAGGTCAATTGTGTGGACTATAAATAACCAGACTGCTATGTCTTAAAGTAAAAAGTGTAATGCCTCAATTTATCTGTGTAGAGAACTGCATCTTTTATATAGTGGCACATTGGCTCCCTTAGATGTCCAGGCCTCACCAGGTAAACTAGCAATGTAATAGATCCCAGGCTAAGACAAAGAAAACTCTCCAGGCTATGCCACTTCTGTATTAGAGGCCGTGTTTAGCATAGAGAGAGATTATGCCCTAAACAAACTTGGACTAGTATTTAAAGAATCTAACTCCAAATCTATTTTCCACAAGCCTTCCTCTGAACACCCATCTGACTTAACACCTGAGTAGAAGTCTTGCGGAAACTGAGGGCCATATGCTGTACGAGTCAGCAAGGCAAAACAATAACAGTACAAATGCCTTGCAAGCAAAGGAGCTAAACAAATAGGGATGGACATCATGTTGAATTTTACACTGTTTCTTCAAAAAGAGTCATGGAGACTGCAAAACAACCCAGAAGATCCCTTATATGCTATACACAAGTCAGTACCTTGAAGTTCTCGCATGGGCACAGCCATTTGAAGAGGGCATGTACTTCAATAAACCATCTGCACACTTATAAACAAAAATTAGAGGAAACATCAGCTGTGACTGTCAGTTGTAATCATGGAGAGGAAATCACAACTCTGTCCATTTCTGTCCTCACCCCATGTCCCTTAATCCAATAGTGTCATTGAACAGCAACCAGAAATAGGATCTTGACTACTCCTTCCCCTACCCCTCATTAGTAAGTTGTGATCAATTGCAGCATACCTCCGAACAAAGCAATATTGATATGGAAATAATGTTGGAGTTCTCTTTAATCAATTGGCAAATGTACCTTGCTGTATGTCCCACTGAGTCATGACCTTCAACACTTGGCCTGAGTTAGTTTCACCTGGAATGTTAATATGGGTTCTATAATGGATTGTATCAATATTAGATTGAACAGAAGGAAAAGGGAAAGTTCCTACTCCAAACTGCTATCACATGACTTCTAGGAAGTGCCTGCCTGCAGATGTTGGTTTATACAGGATCAGTCATGCTTAGATTAGATTACTTACAGTGTGGAAACAGGCCCTTCGGCCCAACAAGTCCACACCGAACCGCCGAAGCATAACCCACCCATACCCCAACATTTACCCCTTTACCTAACACTACGGGCAATTTAGCATGGCCAATTCACCTGACTTGCACATCTTTGGACTGTGGGAGGAAACCGGAGCCCCCGGAGGAAACCCACGCAGACACGGGGAGAACGTGCAAACTCCACACAGTCAGTCGCCTGAGTCGGGAATTGAACCCGGGTCTCTAGCGCTGCGAGGCAGCAGTGCTAACCACTGTGCCACCGTGCCGCCCACGGAGGCTTGTGATGCCTCCTTACAGCCAAACCAGTTGACAAAGTCATTAATGCCATGCGTTTTGATAAGATACCAGAGAGATTGTCAACGCCCACAGATCTGGGCCCCAGAATTAGGGAGACAGAAGAAGATACATTTTCATCAGGTTTTCCCTGAGCACAACTAGATTCTGATTCTGGAACTGGGTTTATATCCCGGAAAGTGCATCTTGTTTTCCCACTGTGTTCACCTAATTAGAAAACATGACAGAACCTGCTAGGAATACAGTCCACATGATCTGCCATCACTATCACAGAACATATGTGACTTTGCTGTATTATAACATAATGCAGACGGTCTGACATCTAATTTGCATGTCAGTTAGACAGTATGTACAATTTTCTAAGGAAAGCACAATGTCACCTGTCAAACCTCAGCTACTGCTTATTTTCAGAGCAGTTAGCTCCTCAAATTCCAGTCAAGCTCATGCCCAGAAGCTAATATTGAGCCCATAGAGTTGTCAGTGCAGGTGTGTCACAGACAGATTGGAAAAGCAAGAATTTTACATCGGCACCAGTACCTGGTTGTCTGTACAAAGGCATATGTGAACTTTCATGGGCGATGTGGTTTAGGCATCATTCAAATATCTATTCAGAGAATAGCATTGGCTTTGAGAGTTGGTAGTGATAACTAGCTGCACCTTTTAAAGACTCTGAGAATTTCACCACATTGGGCCATTGTGCGGTAGCATTCCACTGTGCCAAGAAATACCGGAGCAGGAGACAGTCCCATCTGTGCAGCTGCTCTGAGAACCTCTGAACAGAGCAATTTAATCACACAGCAGGCAGAAGCCTCAGGAATTTGGTCTTGGGACCTTGTAATAAGGATTCTACAGAATAGCCAGACTATCTGTGCTGTTTGTCAGCTGAGTGCTTGATGGTTTGTCCAGAAACCAGTATCCCTGAGCCCACTTAAAGGCAGGTAGCATTGTTTAAAGGGAAAATGCATTCTAGCTAAAGATCACATCAGAAAACCATTTGGATAATGTCTTGAAGAGGTCCAAGTGGTGAACCCCCTTCTCTGATACAGCTTTGGAGGCATTAGTCCAGGTAATCCTGTTTCCCCACCCTTCCCACCCATCAACTCAGTGGCAGAAAACACTGTAAGCAACTCTACATATTGCATGCAACAAAAGTATTGTACATAACATATATCCACATGCAAATGCAACATACCAATTATATAGTTAACAAAGAAATTCTTATGAAGAAAATATATACTCAATTTATTTTTACATTCAGGATCTGCAATAAACTGATGATTAACAATTGCTACTTGTATTCTTGTATTCCTAACAACTTTTCAAAATCCACTGGGAATGCTGATTGTAGCTTTGCCAAACTCTACATAATTAACTGTATTTCCATGTAAATTATTTTTCCCATATTATTCAAAGCAACATTCCATCTGCAGATAATAACAGCTCAAGCAGTTCAATTACTGTTTCATTTGTCTCATGTAAGCTCAAAGTTGTTATTCACGAAAGGAGTAGATTGTTATTATAATAATGTGACTTTGAGCTCAGACACTGACTAACTGGTTAAAAGATTTCTCTCTCTCTGTCATTGATCCTGTGTAAAGCCAATTTGGGCAGTCAACCTCCAATTTCTAGAAAGCATACAGCACAAATGATTGTAATTTGACTTTTCCTAAAAAGGGATGTTCGACCAACAAAGGTTGCAATTTAATAGCTGCCCTCTGCAAAAGCTCCAATAAATGTTTCTGTATTGTAAAGTGAGTGTCCCTAATTCTAGTGAGTTGTTGTATTTCACTTAAACGATTAATGATCCTAACTTCAAAAAGAAGTTTAGGTCATGGTCTTTTATAACTACTATTGCATTGGTAAACAGCAAAAGAGATTAGTAGGTTGGTATGGTAAAAAACAATTAGAGTCTTAGAGAGTTAAAGTAATTGTGGTAATGCTAGAAAGAATTGTGGAGGCTTAGTACTCTAGTTTCTTATTAAAATTTTAAAATGCTTTCTATGTTTTATTAAAAAAAACAGCATTCTAGGATATTTTCAAAGCAGTAAAGTTTGAACTATCATTCCCAGTTTGTCTGCTGCCAGTACTATGAAATCATGGCAGTAGTTGTAAAAATAAAGGAGGTTATGACCTTTTCCACACACCCACCCACACTGCAGTTTAAATCAAATACTTTTGGTGGGAAAACTAAGACCTTTAAACCTTCGCTATCAGACTCAATGAACGCTGTATTTTTCTGATTGCTAAAAACAATTTGTTTTTGAAAATTTCTAAAACACAATATGATACCAACAAGAAATTCCTAGTTTAATTAGCTATTCTCTTAGCAAGCTGATTCCACAATTTGAACAATCATTCTTTGTGAACACTGACTTCTATGATATGCACCACGTAGACAATATGCTGGAATTCCACTAAAGCATTTTACGTCAATTATTTCAGCATAGTGCATCAAAAATGTATACAAACTGTGTGTATCTCTAGTATTTCTAGAAACAAGTGAACTCTCAGCAAAATAATATTGCTGAGTTCAGTAGCTGGATTGCTGCATTCCACTGTTCACTTTTCGTAATTGCTGATTAACAAGAGGCACAGTGTTGATACTAGTGTCCTTCAGTGATCTCATTTGACATTCCATGTAACAGGAAGCTGGAGACTCCTACTTGCAATGCCCTAGACAGCAAATTCTTGTGCTATCAGTGGAAGGTGCAAGCAAGGAGTTGTCAGGTTGTGCCCAGAGGCATGGAGGAACAATTGTGAATATTTCACCATCAGTCACTCTCTGATATCTACTACCAGGTGGTTTCTCAATGGCATTGATAAATTATAAAGGAGATTTCTTCCCCATTCTATCAGTATGGGATTGATGAAGTTATGAAGGGATTGATGAACCTATAAAGAGAGAGTCATTTAAAAGGATAGGAGAACCTAAATCCATATATTTAAAATTGGATGCTGATTCAAATTGAATTTCTTTTTAATTTTGTCAGCATTTTATCACAACAGCTAATAATCACTATTAAGCCAGCACAAGGGGTGAAATTTCCCCCTCCTTATTTGGGTGGGAAAATATGGTGAAAATGAAAAAGTCTGATTTTCAACAACAAGAAAATTGTTTTGATTTTCCTTTCAAGTTTTAAATAGTGACTTCGGAATCTATTATTGAGCAGCAACTATTTTATTTCCATCTCATTAAAAGCTCAACTTATCTATATCGAGAGTGTGGTGCTGGAAAAGCACAGCAGATCAGGCAGCATCTGAGGAGCAGGAGAATTGATGTTTCGGGGAAAAGCCCTTCATCAGGAACTAGGCCGTGCAAATTTCTGACATGTAGATCAGAGCAGATTGCTGCCCTGCAGCTCACTGAATGCTTGTGCTGTCCATCTTGCAACTTCTTCAGAATAAGGATTCTGGGTATCCAAGATGGAGGATGGGAAAAATTTCTGGCTGTAACAGCTGCTCCTTTACTGAGGTATTTTGGGTGTTGAAGGTGATATCCTCGAATTCCAGGAGCAGCAATGACTGTTTTATATGCTGTTGCATTGTTTTGGAACTTTGGGAAAAAAAGGTCAAAACAACAGCAGTTTTAAAAGGGAGAAGAACAGACAAAGAAAGCACATGGTGAGGTCAGTGCAGGAGAGAGAGAGAGAGAGAGAGAGAGAAAGAAACTGACACAGCAGTGAACCTGCACAGTTACTGCCTTTGCTGTTTGAATTCATGTATCGCTGGTCATCGGAGTGCGTCTGGGAAAATTAACAAACAGTGAAATTCACAACTGATCTTGGAGGAACTGTTTGGGCGAAGTTCACAGCACAGAAACAAATAAGTGTATTGTTTTTAAGTGGGACCTGCAGAAAGACTGCAGTAGTGAGTAGAATAGGTTCTTTCTTGATTATATGTTTTTTGAGATGTGTCTCTTGATTAAACTTAAAATATAAGCCTTAACTATTCATTTAACCTGGGGCAGTGTTTTGGAGAGTAAGACAGTGTTATTTTCTGGGTCTGTAGATTGTGAAGGAGCAAAAATGGCCTTTAGTAGAGTGATATGTGCTTCTTGTCAGATGTGGGAGTTTAAAGAGAGTTTAAGGGCTACTGCAGATTATATCTGCAATAAATGCTGTTGGTTGCGAATCTTATCAGATCGAATGGATCGATTGGAGAGACAGTTGGATGCAATGAGAACCTTGTAACAGCAACAGTATGTGATGGATGGCAGTTATTGGAAGGGGGGAAGTCTCAGATACAGTCACATAGATGGGTTAACTCCAGGATAGGTAAGAGAGGTAGGCAGCTAGTTCAGGAGCCTTCTGTGACTATACTCATTTCAAACAAATATGCTGTTTTAGAATATGTAGGGAGTGATGGATTCTCAGGGAAACGTAGCATGAACAGCCAAGTATCTGGTATTAAGACTGGCTCTAATGCAATGAGGGGTACATTGGGTTCCAAGAGATCAATTGTGTTAGGGGACTCTCCAGTCCGAGGTACAGACAGACGTTTGTGTGGCCGGCAGAGAAAAAGCAGAATGGTGTGTTGTTTTCCTGGTGCGAGGATAAAGGATGTCTCAGAGAGGGTGCAGAATGTTCTCAAAGGAGGAGGGGCCAGCAGGAGGTCATTGTCCACATTGGGACCAACAACATAGGAAGGGAAAAGATAAAGAAACTGAAAGGAGATTATAAAGGGTTAGGCAGGAATTTAAAAAGGACGTCCTCGAGAGTAGTAATATCTGGATTACTCCCGGTGCTACGAGCTAGTGAGGGCAGGAATAGGAGGATAGAGCAGATGAATGCATAGCTGAGGAGCTGGTGTATGGGGGAAGGATTCACATTTTTGGGTCATTGGAATCTCTTTTGGGGTAGAAGTGACCTGTACAAGAAGGACGGATTGCACCCAAATTGGAAGGGGGCTAATATACTGGCAGGGAAATTTGCTAGAACTGCTTGGGAGGATTTAAAATAATACGTTTGTGGGGGGGATGGTGTGTGTGGGACCCAGGGAGATAGTGAGGAAAGAGATCGATCTGAGACTGGTACATTTGAGAACAGAAGCGAGTCAAACAGTCAGGCAGGCAGGGACAAGGTAGGACTAATAAAGTAAACTGCATTTATTTCAATGCAAGGGGCCTAACAGGGAAGGCAGATGAACTCAGGGCATGGTTAGGAAAATGGGACTGGGATATCATAGCAATAGCAGAAACATGACTGAGGGATGGGCAGGACTGTCAGCTTAATATTCCAGGATACAAATGCTGTAGGCAGGATAGAAAGGGAGGCAAGAGAGGAGGGGGAGTGGCATTTTTGATAAGGGTTAGCATTACAGCTATGCTGAGGGAGGATATTCCCGGAAATACATCCAGGGACGTTATTTGGGTGGAACTGAGAAATAAGAAGGGGATGATCACCTTACTGGGATTGTATTATAGACCCCCCCAATAGTCAGAGGGAAATTGAGAAACAAACTTGTAAGGAGATCTCAGCTATTTGTAAGAATAATAGGGTAGTTATGGTAGGGGCTTTTAACTTTCCGAACATAGACTGGGACTGCCATAGTGTTAGGGGTTTAGATGGAGAGGAATTTGTTACAAGTGTGTACAAGACAATTTTCTGATTCAGTATGTGGATGTACCTACTAGAGAAGGTGCAAAACGTGACCTACTCTTCGGAAATAAGGCAGTGAAGGTGACTGAGGTGTCAGTGGGGGAGCACTTTGGGGCCAGCGACCTTAATTCCATTAGATTTAAAATAGTGATGCAAAAGAATAGACCAGATCTAAAAGTTGACGTTCTAAATTGGAGAAAGGCCAATTTTGATGGTATTGGCAACAACTTTCAAAAGATAATTGAGGGCAAATGTTCACAGGTAAAGGGACGGCTGGAAAATGGAAAGCCTTCAGAAATGAGATAATGAGAATCCAGAGAAAGTATATTCATGTCAGGGTGAAAGGAAAGGCTGGTAAGGTTTAAGGAATGCTGGATGACTAAAGAAATTGAGGGTTTGGTTAAGAAAAAGAAGGAAGCATATGTAAGGTATGGACAGAATAGATCGAGTGAATCCTTAGAAGAGTGTAAAGGCAGTAGGAGTATTCTTAAGAGGGAAATCAGGAGGGCAAAACGGGGACATGAAAGAGCTTTGGCAAATAGAATTAAGGAGAATCCAAAGAGTTTTTACAAATACATTAAGGACAAAAGGGTAACTAGGGAGAGAAAAGAGCCCCTCAAAGATCAGCAAGGCGGCCTTTGTATGGAGCCGCACAAAATGGGGGAGATACTAAACGAGTATTTTGCATCAGTATTTATTGTGGAAAAGGATATGGAAGATATAGAAAGTAGCAAAATAGATGGTGACACCTTGCAAAATATCCATATTACAGAGGAGAAAGTGTTGGATGTCTTGAAACACATAAAGGTGGATAAATCCCCAGGGCCTGATCAGGTGTACCATAGACCTCTGTGGGAAGCTAGAGAGGTGATTGTTGGGCCTCTTGCTAAGATATTTGTATCATCGATAGTCACAGGTAAGGTGCCGGAAGACTGGAGGTTGGCTAATGTGGTACCACTGTTTAAGAAGGGTGGTAAGGACAAGCCAGGGAACTATAGACCAGTTGTCCTGACATCAGTGGTGGGCAAGTTGTGGGAGGGAATCCTGCGGGACAGGATGTACATGTATTTGGAAAGGCAGGGACTGATTAGGGATAGTCAACATGGCTTTGTGCATGGGAAATCATGTCTCACAAACTTGATTGAGATTTTTGAAGAAGTAACAAAGAGAATTGATGAGGGCAGAGTGGTAGATGTGATCTATAGGGATTTCACTACGGCGTTTGATAAGGTTCCCCATGGGAGACTGGTTAGCAAGGTTAGATCTCACGGAATACAGGGAGAACTAACCATTTGGATACAGAACTGGCTGAAAGGTGGAAGACAGAGGGTGGTGGTGGAGGGTTGTTTATCAGACTGGAGGCCTGTGACCAGTGGAGTGCCACAAGGATTGGTGCTGGGTCCTCTACTTTTTGTCATTTGCATAAATGATTTGGATGCGAGCATAAGCGGTACAGTTAGTAAGTTTGCAGATGACACCAAAATTGGATGTGTAGTGGACAGCAAAGAAGGTTACCTCAGATTACAACAGGATCTTGATCAAATGGACCAATGGGCCGAGATGTGGCAGATGGAGTTTAATTCAGATAAATGCGAGGTGCTGCATTTTGGGAAAGCAAATCTTAGCAGGACTTATACACTTAATGGTAAGGTCCTAGGAAGTGTTGCTGAACAAAGAGACCTTGGAATGCAGGATCATAGCTCTTTGAAAGTGGAGTCGCAGGTAGATATGATCGTGAAGAAGGTGTTTGGTATGCTTTCCTTTATTGGTGAGAGTATTGAGTACAGGAGTTGGGAGGTCATGTTGCGGCTGTACAGGACATTGGTTAGGCCACTGTTGGAATATTGTGTGCAATTCTGGTCTCCTTCCTATCGGAAAGATGTTGTGAAACTTGGAAGGGCTCAGAAAAGGTTTACAAGGATGTTGCCAGGGTTGGAGGATTTGAGCTATGGGGCGAGGCTGAATAGGCTGGGGCTGTTTTCCCTGGAGTGCAGAGGCTGAGAGGTGATCTTATAGAGGTTTACAAAATTATGAGGGACATGGATAGGATAAATAGACAAAGTCTTTTCCCGGGTTGGGGGGGGTGGTCCAGAACTAGAGGGCATAGGTTTAGGGTGAGAGGGGAAAGATATAAAAGGGACCTAAGGGGCAACTCTTTTATGCAGAGGGTGGTACGTGTATGGAATGAGCTGCCAGAAGAAGTGGTGGAGGCTGGTAAAATTGCAATACTTAAGAGGCATTTGTATGAGTATATAAATAGGAAGGGTATGGAGCGATATGGGCCAGGTGCTGGCAGGTGGGACTAGATTGGGTTGGGCTATCTGGTCAGCATGGATGGGTTGGATCGAAGGGTCTAGTTCCATGGTGTACATCTCTATGACTCTATGTCTCTATGATGTCCCTGCATACTCATGACCACAATTCTGCTCGAGTCTTCACCCACACAAGTTGGCATGAGGAATCCACTATATTATCATGCTTGCTTTCAGACCAACTTAGACAATACCCCAATGCTTTACTTTCGAGTTCAGGGACATCTATGATTTAAACAATTCTGTTAAATCACTTTGCCAACAGGGACATCATCAGGGACATCACATTCATCTGCATAGGATGCAGCTTATGTCTCTTAGCTTCCTTTCTTAGCACTCTCACTTTTTACCTAAGGAAGGACCTATTGGCCTTCGAGGGAGCAACGCATCGGTTGACAAGAATTATAGAAGGACATCAGGAGAGATTATATAAATTACATATGTTTTCTTTATCCTTCTAATTTAGTACTTAGAAGGTTAATGGATGGTCATATCGAGTCTTCAATATATTAACCGGAAAAGATGGGGTAGATGGAGATAAACTATTTCTACTGGTGGGTGATTCGAGATCTCAGGCATAGTCTAAATGTTAGGGCCAGACCGGTCAGGAATGATGTTCGGAAGCACTTTCAAGCACAAAGGGTGGTAGAGCTTTGGAACTGTCTTCCACAACAGTAAATCGATGCCTCATCATTGGTTCATTGAGGTTGCTTAACAAAAATAAACTAAGGTATGAAGGGACTTCGGCCAAAGGCAGGCATATAGAGTTAGGCCGCTGATCAGCCATGATTTCATAAAATGCTGGAACAGGCTTGAGGGGCAGAATGGCCTAGACCTTTTTCTACAGTTTTATGTAGCACTTACTTGGTTGAAGAATGGGGCATACTGTAGTGTTTTACAGAAATGTGATCACTGCTGTAATTGAATAGGGAAACACTAGCTAATTAGGAGACAACAATAAAACAGCAAAGAGCATTGAAATAATGACCAAATAAACTATCTTTCCTTTAATGTATTATTCTGTTATACTGGTCTCCCTCCTATTGTACGGATGCTGCGAAACTTGAAAGGATTCAGAAAAGATTTACAAGGGTTGGAGGATTTGAGCTATAGGGAGAGACTGAATAGACTGGGGCTGTTTTCCCTGGAGCATCGGAGAGAGGATGACCTTGTAGAGATTTATAAAATCATGAGGAGCATGAATAGGATAAATAGACAAAGAATTAACCCGGGTTGGGGTGTCCAGAACTAGAGGGCATGGGTTTAGGGCAAGAAATTAAAATTTAAAAGGATGTAAGGGACAACATTTTCATGCAGAGGGTGGTGCCTGTATGGAATGATTTGCCAAAGCAAGTTGTGGAGGCTGGTACAATTACAACATTTAAAAGGCATCTGGATGAGTAGGACGGGCTTAGAGGGATATTGACCAAGTGCTGGAAAATGGGATTAGATTAGGTTAGGATACTTAGTCAACATGCACGAGTTGGACCGAAGAGTCTGTTTCTATGCTGTACATCTCTCTGACCATGATTCTATTTATGTTTCAAAATATTAAGACAGACAACAATATGATTTAAGGCTTCATAACATGACATTAATATTGTACCAAGTAAGGCAAGAATTCATCAGATTCCTGATGAAGGGCGCCTGCTTGAAAAGTCTATTTTCCTGTTCCTCGGATGCTGTCTGACCTGCTGTGCTTTTCCAGAACCTCTCTAACCTTGACATGTAACAAAATAGGTAACTTCATATGGTGTACTGTTACTGATGCTTAAAGATCAACCTGTGACAGGCAGATTCTGACAAAATGCCTATTTGAATATTATCAGTCTGGTGTTTAACTGTTGTTTCCAGGTGTTCTTATCTGTTACCAAGCTGCTGTAGCAGGTTAGTTGTCTTAATAACACACTTGTACTCAAGTTGCTTGTGAAATATTGATCTTCTATAAAGATACCTTAAAGGCAGTAATGCATGTTACTGTCAGCATAATATCCATTTTTTAATAACATAAAGAATAGGTGGTGTCCCTTTTATGGACTGGTCTACATTGTGCTGTTTTAAATCAGGAGAGAAAGATCCTCCAGTATCCCAATTGAAGACAAGGAATCAGTTCCCTTATAGCAGGTAAAGCTGAAATGCACATGTTGGCTTCATAACTAACAACTGCCATTCAGGAAAGTAAGTGTATGTGATCATTGTAAGATAAAACTTCCTTTGTGCACTATGGGTAACAACATAATGAATTTAATATTTAAAAAGAAATATTCCCTCCAGCTGAGGAGAAACAAGATTCACATGTGAAACACTATCAATTGGGTGCGGTACTGAATGCCCACTGCTACATGCAGTGAAGGCAGGCTGAAAATTTAAGATAAATTACAGAAGAAAAAAAACTCAAGTTGCAGAAGAAAAATTGCTCCAACAATCTGCTTGCTGAGAATTGCATTTAAAAGTACTTTTTGCATTTCAAATGCTTCCTACTCTGTTAAGTGCTTTCATCATTACATACCCTAAAGAGCTGCAGCAGATCAACTGTTACGGGGTCTCCTCAAATTTGAGAGCCAAATAATTTTTGAAAGAAAATCACAAACAGAAATTTTTGCTACATTTCCTCCATTACGTTTAATAACTATTATTAGAAATACAAATTCAGAACAGTCTGATGGTTTTTTTTACAGGCTTTATTAGCAGATCATATGTTGGAACAAACATTTAAAAATGTTATACAATATATTCATATGTCACAAGAATGAAAAATTACAAGAACACTATTATGAGTCTTCACTTTGTAACATACCCTGAACAGTTTGACTTTACCAATGTCTCAATGCACTGCTTTCATTTGACCCCTAATTTTGTATTATTGAAAATGCATAAAGTCCTACTATGTGATTTGGTCACTCACAATTATACCAGTGGAATGCACAGGCATGGGCTTCAGTCAGCTTAAATGTCTGATATCAAAAGTGGAAGGATAAGCTTAGTAAGGTTCCATTATATCCACTAAATTAGCATAAACTCAAATATCTTTAGATCCAAGCATGCATATAGGTGGAATGAATACCTGGCATTATTAAGTTCAAAGTAAATTGGGATCTTGGACTGAATTTGATTATTTGTGTTGGGTTTCAACTTCAGACTGCAACTTCAAATATTTCAATGGTAAAAAATACAGAACTTGTATATAAATTGAATTGTATCTTCAAAGAGTAAAATGGAGAATAACTGGAAACTTCATTAGTTGTTCACATAAAAATATTAGTAGATTTTAATGTAAATATCATAATAATATTTGATATTAATTTGATATTTACAAACAAAAATCACAACTAATATTGATGCTTCAAACTCAATACACATCATTTATAGAACCATTAGCTTGATTGCACAATGCATAAACGACATTGGGGATATTTTTTAACATTCTTGTTTTAACAGTAATGTGTATTAAAATCATGTCTAATAGCATCTGCATTGATTTTGAAGTTGTCAATTTCCTACTTCCTAAATTCGATTTTATGACTGCCACAGACATTGGCATAGAAACAACAATGTGTAAAAGCATCTGGGGTGTTTCATATCTAGATAAGAAATGGATAAGTTAACACTTCATTAACCCGGTGATGGCAAGAGGCATTGATTGTACCATGAAGCCATAACTATTATCAATAACCTGTACATTGCTGCTATTTCAGGTTTGCTGGAACCTCTTGCCTAGTTGTCATTACAACCTTGATACAGAAGGTAAATGCAGGGGATGAATCCAGAGGACAGGATGAGAATTTTTGTTCTCAACGTAAGGCACTATTCAATCAAATAATGGCACCAGAGTCCTGGCAAAATCCTGTCACAGAGGAGAAAGTGAGGACTGCAGATGCTGGAGATCAGAGCTGAAAATGTGTTGCTGGAAAAGCGCAGCAGGTCAGGCAGCATCCAGGGAACAGGAGAATCGACGTTTCGGGCATAAGCCCTTCTTCAGGAAATCATACTTTCCTGAAGAAGGGCTTATGCCCGAAACGTCGATTCTCCTGTTCCGTGGATGCTGCCTGACCTGCTGCGCTTTTCCAGCAACACATTTTCAAAATCCTGTCACAGTCTTGGTCAACAGTAAACACTTAAGTGACTTAAGTTCAACCTGATATAAAGGAAGATAGTTGTGACCATGAAAACGATCACAGGCTGAGGACCTCACTGTAGCTGTTCCTCAGGTAAACATGGTAAAAACAATGACTGCAGATGCTGGAAACCAGATTCTGGATTAGTGGTGCTGGAAGAGCACAGCAGTTCAGGCAGCATCCATGGAGCTTCGAAATCGACGTTTCGGGCAAATGCCCTTCCTGATGAAGGGCTTTTGCCCGAAACGTTGATTTCGAAGCTCCTTGGATGCTGCCTGAACTGCTGTGCTCTTCCAGCACCACCAATCCAGCCTCAGGTAAACACACTTATCCCAATCATCCCCGGTTGCATCATCAGTTACTTTTTCTCCAAAGTTTGGCTGTTCATTCGCAATTTCAGTGTTCCTTGTTATGTCTAATAGCTCCAATGATGAAACAATCCAGAATAGCCTCCAGAAGTCCAAAGCCCATGTACGAAATGAAAAATAGTATGTAACATTCATGAATATCATTCTCCGGTAGATGTCAATGTCATACATGCATTGGATAAACTTGGATGGATAAATAATTACTTCTTTATATTAAAAACTGAAAGAAATCTGAATGTTAGAAATAAGAAACAAAAACAGAAATTGCTGGAAAATCTCAGTAGGTTTGGCAGCATCTATAGAGAGAAATCAGAGTTAATTCAGGTGGAGATGGAGTCCAGAGAGAGAGAAACACAGATAGACAGACAGAGGAGTAGTTAAAAGTCACTGTGGGAGAATGAATAGCTGCTAATGAGGGCCATTAGTAGCTGATAATATGCCTTGTGTGGCAGCAGCCCACGTAATGACAAGGCCTGATGTGTGGAGGTTGGGATAAGGACATGGCCTCAGACATTAAAATTGTTGAATTCGATATTTAGTCCAGAAAGCTCCACTTTCCTAAGTAGAAAACAAGCTGATGATTTTCCAGCTTGCACTGAGCTTCGCTGGAGCACTGCAGTGAGCCCAAGACAGAGATGTTGGCTCAGGAAAGTGGCAGGCAACTGGAAAGTCAGGGTCGTTTTTGCAGACAGAACATAGGTATTCTGCAAAGCAGTCAACTGTCTATGCTTCTTTTCCCCACTGTAGAGGGAGATCACATTGTGAGCAGGAGTACAGTGGACTAGATTGAGTGAAGTGCAGGTAAAGCACTGTTTCACCTGGAAGTTATGATTCTTGGATAGTGAAGAGAAAAGATGTAAATGAACAGGTGTTACTCCTTCTGCGGTTACAGCAAGAGGTGTTGTGGGGCTGTAGGGATGTGGGGAGTGAAGGAGTAGAGCAGGGTGTCCCACAGGGACCGGTCTCTGTGGATGGCTGACAAGGAATAGGAGGGGAAAATGTGACTGGTGATGGTATCCTGCTGGAAGTGGCAGAAATGGCGGCTAATGGTCCTCTAGATGTGGATGCTGGTGGGATGGTCGGTAAGGTCAAGAGATCCCTATCATTGTTTAGGAAGTAAGAGAGGGGGTGAGAGCCGAAGTATGGGACATGTGTCGAGTCCAGCTGAGGGCCCTGTCAACCACCGTGCTGGGGCATCCTTGGTTGAGGAAAAAGGTGAACATTTTGGAGGCCTGTTTGTTGCAGTTGGCCTCATCAGAACAGATGTGACAGAGACAGAGGAACTGGGTGAATACAATAGAGTCATTGTGGCAAATAGGGTGTGAGGATGTGTAGTCAGGGTAACTGTAGGAGTCAGTGGGTTTATAGTCGATACTGCTGGCCAGGCTGTCTCCAGAGATGGAAACAGAGATGTCAAGGAGGGGAAAGGAGGAGTCAGAGATGGACCAGCTGAAGATGAGAGTGGGCTGGAAATTGGAAGTGAAATTGATAAACTTTTCCAATTCCAGATGAGAGAGGGAAGCCACACCAATGATATCATCGATATACCAAAGAAAGAGTAGTGGGTGTGGGCTGGAGTAGGACTGGAACAAGGAATGATGCATGTACCCCAAAAAATACAGGTATAACTGGAGCCCATCCACGTATCCATGGCCACCCCTTTGACCAGAAGGCAATGAGAGGAGTTAAAAGAGAAGTTGTTCAGGGTGAGGATGAGCTCAGCCATGCAGGGCAGGGTGGTGGTTGATGATAAAGGTTCAGGCATCTATACCAGGAAGAAGTGGAGAGTCCTGAGACCATCCTAATGGGAGGTGGATGTGTAAAGAGATTGCACGTCCATGGTAAAGAGGAAGCTGCTGGAGTCCTCAAACTGGAAATTCTGAAACTGGCGTAAAGTGTCAGAGGAATCACGGATGTAGGCTGGGAAGGGATTGGACAAGCAGAGAAAAACTGAGTCAAGATAGGATGAGAAGGGGCAGGAGCGGTCAGAAATAATGGGTCTGCCCAGGGAGTCCTGATTGTGGATTTTGGGAAGGAGGTAGAAGCGAGCTGTAAGGGGTTGGGAGACTATGAGCTTGGAGGCAGTAGTGAGAGGAGATCACTAGATAAAATGAGATTAGTGACTATTGCGGATGTGATAGCCTGATTTTCCATGGTGCGGTCATGGTCGGGGGGAGATAGGAGAAGGTACCTGAGAGCTGGTGCTTTGCCTCTGCATTGTAGACATCAGTACACCAGACAATAACAGCACCACCCTTATCAGCAGGATTAATTACAAAGTCAAGATTGGATCTGAGAGCCCAGAGTTCAGTCAGTTCATGGAGAGATAGGTTGGAATGGGTAAGAGGGGGACAGAGAATGAGGTGACCAATGTCAAATTGAGAGTTCACAATGAACTGGTCAAGTGCAGGTAAAAGGCAAGAAGGAGGGGGCCTGGTGTAGACAGAGAAAGTATTCGAGTTGGGCGAAGGTGTCTGTGGGACAGAAAGAGGACAATTGTCCAAAGAAATGAGGTGAAGGCGACTGAAGAAGAGTTCAATGTCATGTCATGCCTGAAATTCATTAATTTGGGGATGCAGAAGGATAAAACTAGACCTTCACTGAGTACAGAATGTTCAGCATCAGAGAGTGGAAGCTCAGAAGGGATAGTGAATACATGATAAGAGGTAGGGTTGGGCAAGAGGATGCCATTGGAGTTAGCATTCAGGTGACCCGATGAGAGTGTTACTATGATGCAGCTTTACTCGATTCATACAACCTCTTATTTCTATGCTCACAAACACATAGTGCTAGGAGTAATTCACAGATTACTACCTTTCAGATCCTGTTTGCTAGTCCCATTCCAAGCTCTTTAAAATATACCCGCAGGGTCTCATCCTCCTACCTACCCATATTATTGGCACTGATATGGATGTAAACTCTGACTACTCACCCTGCTCCATTCTGAGCATTCTGCAACCGCTCAGTACTGTCTTTGGCCCCAGCTCTAGGGCAGCAAATTACCATCCTGGAGTCACGCCTGACAGAATATAGAGAAACTAAGGTGATGGTGAAGGGTAAGTACTGAGGTAAGAATCTTAGAATTAAGATGTAGAAAATGTAGTCTTCCAATGCTAAATTTAATCCAAATGCTTTGATTTGCAATACTCAAAGTAAACTATATTTATGACAGACTTTACTAAAATCGTTCTGCACAACAAGCACTTCTGTTGAACAGAAACTGTCAAAAAAAGTATCTGGTATACACAAAATTTCCAGAAAAGCTTTAATTTTGCAGTTGCCGGTTCTTCACTTCCTCTTCTGGAGCAGGTCCCATATCAGGACATGGCTCCACTCCATGACACTACATAGAAACACATTTGAGACCCTCACTCGCACTGACGAGGTACAGGACTGAATGATATGAGGAACTAGATTCCCCCTGTCACCCAGCTGGAAAACCCTGGCCACCACGCAGCCTTAAAGCAGCCAATGAATGTTAATAGGCTGGAGGTGGGGCTTCTGTAAATCGCAATCATGAAGATCTGCCTCAGCAAGCTTTGGCATTAAAAGTTGGGATGAGGATTTGAGAGTTCATTGGAGAGAGAATAACCTGATTGGGGGAGCACACTATAACCCAGTTGCATGGCGGGATTGGTGGCAGTCAGTTATCTTCCACTGAGCCCTGATGCACAATAAAGGAATGAGCCCCTCATCTCCTATCATCAGCCCACACAAACCTACCATGCTGGCCAATTAAAGGCCTCAATTGGCCCATTGACAGACTCACCATCAGATGCTACCACCACCACTGATATAGTTGGACTGGCGCAGTGGGCAGTTGGCTGGATGGTAGAGAGGCCACCCATTAGACTGAACAATGCCTCATTGCCTTCAAACACTGCTGACAGGGAATGAAAAAGCAGCCACAGCAACAACACATATCTGCATTTGTTGGGACAAGTGAATACTTTGTCATTTAAACCATTGCATTTCAACTCCTGATATCAGACTGCCTGAGGGCAAATGCAATAATTACGTTATATTATCTTAACTTATCAATAATTATGCCCACTTCCCATATAATCAAATGCTAAATCCAACATGGTGACCACCCAGTATAGGTAAGGCCACTCCAAATTTCCATTGTTGCACACACCCTAATGACTGCTGAATCCCATCAGAAAGATTGCTAGGTCCAAGTTCCAGTGGAATTGTCTCAGTACAGGGAGTGATGAGATCAATTTAGTTACCACTGCTTCAGCATCAATCAGTCACCTCAGAACTGTCCTGGAATCAAACCTGTACTGTATGCAATTCATTTTCACAATGTGCTGTGTATTTTTAACTGAGTCATTGAGAAAGTCAATTATTTTATCCCCTTTGGACCTTTGTAGCAGTTACATGCATCTGCAAATTATTTTCTTTATTCTCAATATTAGATTGCACCCCCTCATTGTACAATGAGTTAAAGAAAATCTGCAACAACAAATAGAAGGCAAATGAACTGGTTGTTCTATTTCAGTTCTAATGAAAAATGTATGAGATGAAACATTGACCTGGGTCTTCCAAGGAGCAGCAATTGTTGTTGGATTACCATTCAACTCGAATGCTTCCTTGACAACACTGCTCCATATTTTCTTTCTGGATCTTACAATCTCATCGTTATCAGAAATGCAGAGTGCAGCATCCCTTGAAGAACTCTGTCAAAGAGCAGCAGCCTGGGGGGAGCGACAGACATCCCCTTTCAATGTCACTAGTCGGAACGAGCCAGTGTGTGATGCAAGGCAATCAGTTCCTCTGTTTTCTAAGCTTTTCTGGCCAATTTTCTCGGTAACATTCCAGCTAAGTAAGTCAGAACTGCCTGATGACTCCTGCTCATGCAGTGACTTTTGTGCAGAGTCCGACAGAGCATGGAATTACCTGTTGGAAGGTAAAACTTCTCAGGTTAATTCCCACAATGTTTAGGGCATCACCTGGTATACATGTTCCCTTCCTTTTCAGGTCTGCTCGTGATGGCCACTAAGGTCTGGCACTGTTGGTGATGGAACTACCTGGTTGGCATGCAGCTCTCCAGGGCAAGATTTCCATTCCCTGAGGGTTAGACGGCCCATGCTACTTTGCTCAGACTGCCATTCACTTGTATGAGCCCTCTGGAAGTTCAGCTTCCTACAGGTGGAAGCAGTAACAGTGATACAACCTCCTTAGATGTTTTTGTTGTCTTCAGACACTTGTAATCACGCTGCACAACAAATTCGTGCAACATCATCTGACTTTACCAAACATGTATTCACTATTATGTTGTAATATCACAAAGAGTCTTTCAAGACTTCAAACAAAAAATGAAAACAGCCATTTCACCAAATGAACATATGTCAAAGAGGGTTTTTAGATTAGATTACTTACGGTGTGGAAACAGGCCTTTCGGCCCAACAAGTCCACACCGCTCCGCCGAAGCGCAACCCACCCATACCCCTACCCCTACATTTACCCCTTACCTAACACTATGGGCAATTTAGCATGGCCAATTCACCTGACCTGCACATCTTTTGGATTGTGGGAGGAAACCAGAGCACCCGGAGGAAACCCACGCAGACACGGGGAGAATGTGCAAACTCCACACAGTCAGTCGCCTGAGGCGGGAATTGAACCCGGGTCTCTGACGCTGTGAGGCAGTAGTGCTAACCACTGTACCACCGTGCCGCCCACGGTGTAGGTATGTAGGTTGTGTAGGTATGATTTATAACTATTTAGATCTGAGGCCTCTGCAACTGTAGGCTAACAGAAAAGATGCCTGTCGATAATGGCATTTCTGGAATGTTCCTTCTGTTCTTTTATGGCTCTCTTGTCCAGGAAGGTGGGGGAATGGGCCTCAGATTGAAAACGCAGCAGAGGAAGTTGGGTGAAAAGGTCACTGGTTAATGATGGCCCTGGAGGTTGAAGAGAGAAATCCCGATTATATTGTTCTTTCTTACTGTTGTATGATAACTTTGTAGATTGATTACAAGAACTAGACTAGATCCTGTCTTATACACTGCAGCATCAAAGTTGCTACTTACTGCAGATCTTAGTAAGTAAAAAATAACTTTTATTCAGACCTCCATTTATATTCTTTTGCTACAATTAGCAAGGACAGCAACAATGCACCCTTACTGGTTCAGTGCAGCTAATTCAAAACTGTTAACCCTTCGTTACAGGGCAAATCACAGTCATTAGTTTATGTTTTGTCAGTGCAGCTAAGGATCCACTTCAGTAATAAAGTATATAATAGGTTCTCATCATGCTAAAGTAGTCTAAACATTATTACTCATTTCTGTTATAGCAAACATTGATTATAGTAAAATAATGTATTATAATGATATAGGTATATTGTTATATTGTAACTATATGATAAATACTATAAAATGAAATTTGACTCTACATGAAATAAGTGAGGCAAATTTTAATTGAAGTTCACCAAAACCTATTTCTCAACTGGAAGCTGTACAGTGTACAGTCATTTGTAAGCATTACCTTTGGAGATTACATTGCTGTTCTTCATAAGAGTCAAATTTAAACTTACTATCTAAGTATAAAATGCGGCTTTCATATCATTGCCACTACCAGCCTGCACCTTAGTAAACAAAGAAGAAATAAAGGTGTAACTTTCAAGCAGCTTTTCCTTCCCAAATCTTGCTATTAGATTATCAATCGCCTCTACAGTGCTAGTTTCACAGCACAACATATAAAAATATAAGAAATTGCTGTAAGAATAGCCCATTTTAACTCATTCAAAAGGATCCTGGCTGATCGGATTGAGGCTTTAATTCCATTTCCCTGCCCAGCTGACATAACTTTAGACTTTTCACCAGGGATCAAAAATCTGTCTAACTCAGCCTTAAGTATGTTCAATTAACCAGACTGCTTTCTGGGGATGTGAATCCCAAAGATTAACAAACACTTCACAGAAGAAATTCCTCTGCACCTCAGTCCCATGAAGACACATTCATTTGACTGTACTCCTCATTATAGATTGCTTCATGAGGCAAACTTTCCTCTCAGTGTTTCTCCTGTCAAGCCCTCTCAAAATCTAAAATTACCTCTGATTCTTCTAAACTTCAAAGGATCGAAACCCAAATTGCTCAACCTCATAAGACAATCCCTTCATTCCCGGGTTGAACAAGTGAACCTTCTCTGAACTACCTCCAATGTAAGTGTGTCACTCCTTAAATAAGTAGCTGGAGGGACAGATTTTCACTAGAACTAGGAAATTCCCCAACCAGCTTGACAGGAAGTGTCCCACGAAACCCAAATTTGTCTCAGTTGGTGGAAAGAGTAGGGCGGGGGGAGGAGGGTGGAGGTGTAACTGAGTATACTGGAGGCAGCGACTAGAGCAGCTATATGCTAAGGTGGGCTGAGTAAATCCCCATTTCAGTTCCTTGACACTTTGTTCTAGTTATTTATTATGTATTAGCTCCTTGAGTCCCCACTCTGCACATCTCATCACCATTGTCACCCACACCCCATTCCACCTCCACAGTATAATGCCAACCATCCACCTCCCTTAACTTTTACACTGTCCATATTTATTCACACAATGTCCAGCAAGTATAGCCCTCAGAACTATATTAAGAAGAAACAAAATAATGGTTGGGGATTTGTCTATGATATTCGTAACTATATTAAATGACCACTGCTATCCATTAAAATCTATTCAAAATTTAAAAACTCATAGGTTCTATTTGTAACTTCATATCAAAGACAACTGATCTACCTTTGAGCCATCAATCAAACTTTTGAACTTAGAAAGCCCAATACTGAAATATCTACAAATAATTCTCACTGACACAGAAACCTTGTTACGTTTAAATTCAAAGTGCTAGGGTTTTAAATAACTTCATAACTTCACATGATGCCACAGATATTTTTTGCCCTTGCTAAAGCAAAACTTGTATCTATTTGAACTCAAGCACTACCCAAATTAGGCATTTTCCTCATTTGTGAATCATGATCCATTACTTTCCCCTATCAGAAAAAAAAAGGGATCTGATAGATATGGGGACAGGATTTCCATATCCAGGTCCCACCAACCATTTTTCATGATCTGTGAAGTCTCCATGTCTCTGAAAAAACATCCAGGTCCAAAACTATAAGCAATTTTCTATGTGTGATCTCTCTAATGCTCTGTATAGTTGCTATATTTTGCAAATTTTGCTACTTTCATACTCCATCCCTCTACAATAATGGGATTCAAGGGGCTTGGGTCCCAGAACATTACTTGCATCTCAGAGTAATAGTCCAGTGGTAATACCACTAGGCCATCACTTTGCCCCTGACTACTATTGAGGCCAAACACACCAGACTTTATCAATAACAGAAAAGTAGCAATTTTTGGCATCGCACAACTTTAACAAAAGACAGAGAAGAGAAAGGATTTCTAATCTGCTGCTTTGAAGTTTAAACTGTACTCCTTCAAAATAACGCCAAATACACACACACACACACATACGCAGACACACGCAGCCACATACGCACACGCTGACACACACACACGTGTAGATACACATACGCACACACACACACGCAGACACATGCACACGCACGCAGACACACACACACCTATGCATTCATAATTAACAGCTGATCAGGGGGACCTAGGTTTTTTTCTTGTAGAATCCTTTCTTTAAAACTTTCTTAGTTTTCTATTCTTTTCTCACATACCCAACACATAAAGACAGATAGACTGAAATGAATGCTTTCAGTTTGCATGTTGAACTTTATTTCTTTATTTTTCTACTTACTATGAACGGCTGTAATGTCTAACATTTGACTTTGTTTCTTTATTTTTCTACTTTGTACCTAGGATTTTGTACTTAAGATGGTGTCGAGAATGGTGACATTGTACACTTTTCACAGTGCTCATGTACTTCTGTACTTGAGCACGTGTCAATAAAATCTAATTCTAATTCGAACACTCTGCAGTTCAACCAATCAGTGTGCTGTCATTGGGCAAAATTCCTTTAATTCAAAAGCCATTCGCTTCTACTCAGTCTTGAATCCTACATCTTCACCATTTGTATTGTACAGCTCAAAAATTTTCAAGTTGCAAATTTCTCCTGGTATTTCATTTTTTTTATTAGATTAGATTCCCTACAGTGTGGAAACAGGCCCTTCGGCCCATCAAGTCCACACCAACCCTCCGAAGAGCAATCCAACCAGACCCATTTCCCTCTGACTAATGCACCAAACAGTATGGACAATTTAGTATGGCCAATTCACCTGACCTGTGCATTTTTGGACCATGGGAGGAAACCGGAGCACCCGGAGGAAACCCACGCAGACACGGGGAGAAAGTGCAAACTCCACACAGACCGTTGCCTGAGGCAAGAATTGAACCCGCGTCCCTGGCACTGTGAGGCAGCAGTGCTAATCACTGAGCCACCGTGCCACCCAGCTTCCAGTTCAGTTTGTTATCTCCAAAAACATGTGTTCTTTTCCAGTCAATTTTTCTTTAACATAACCACGCTGACTCTACTTGATTGTATTATGAATTTACAAATATCCTGCTACTATTTTCAGAATACTGCATTTCAGCATTTATCCTTGAGAGATGTTCGGATAACTAACCTATCAGTTCTTCATTTCTATCTCCCTCGATTCTTGAGTAGAGGTACTACCTTTGTGACTTTCCAATTCGCTGAGACATCTCCAGAGCCTACAAAATTTTGTGAGATTACAACCACTGTGCAGCCACTTCTGTTAAGCCACTTGCAAAATGCAGAGGATGCAGACAATGGAAATGTGGTGCTGGTTTAAGGAACAGATATTGCGTGTCCTTGACAGGTATGTCCCTGTCAGGCAGGGAGGAAGTGATAAGGTAAGGGAACCATGGTTTACTACAGACATTGCATCTCTTGTTACGAAGAAGAAGGAGGCTTATGTGTCGATGAGACAAGATGGTTCAGATGAGGCGATGGAGAGTTACAGCTCAGTTAAGAAGGATTTAAAGAGAGAGTTAAGAAGAGCAAAGAGAGGACACGAGCAGTCTTTAGCAAATAGAATAAAGGAGAACCCTCAAGCTTTCTATGGGTATGTGAGGAATAAAAGGATCATTAGGGTAGGAATAGGGCCAATCAAAGACAGAAGTGGGAAGTTGAATGTATGAGATATTAGACTAGAAAGGATCGAGGTTAGTTACAAACAAGTGTTATCAATTCTAGAAGGAGTGAAAGTAGACAAGTCCCCTGGGCTGGATGGGATTTATCCGAGAATTCTCTGGGAAGCTAGGGAAGAGATAGCAGAGCCTTTGGTTTGATATTTGAGTTGTCATTGTCTACAGGTTTGATACCAGAGGACTGGAGGATTGCAAATGTTGTGCCCTTGTTCAAGAAGGGCAGTAGAAGTGACCCAGGCAATTATAGACCAGTGAGCCTTACTTCTGTTGTAGGAAAGGTTTTGGAAAGGATTATAAGAGATAAGATTTATAATCAACGAGCAAGCAACAATTTAATTTCAGATGGTCAACATGGTTTCATCAAAGGCAGTCGTGTCTCCCAAACCTCATTGAGTTTTTTGAGAAGGTGACCAAGCGTGTAGATGAGGGTAGGGCAGTTGGCGTGGTATACATGGACTTCAGTAAAGCCTTTGATAAGGTTCCACATGGTAGGCTATTGGAGAAAATGCAGAGTCATGGATTGAGGGTGATTTAGAAACTGGCTTTCTGAAAGAAGGCAGCGAGTGGTGGTTGCTGGAAAGTATTCAGCCTGGAGTCCGGTTACTAGTGGTGTGTCACAAGGATCTGTTTTGGGACCACTGCTGTTTGTCATTTTTATAAATGACTTAGATGCAGGCATAGGTGAATGGATTAGGAAATTTGCAGATGACACTAAAGTTGGTGGAGTAGTGGACAGTGTGGAAGAATGTTACAGGTTGCAGGGGGACTTGGATAAACTGCAGAACTGGGCTGATAGATGGCAAATGGAGTTCAATGCAGCTAAATGTGAGGTGATGCACTTTGGGAAGAATAAGAGGAAGGCAGAGTACTGGGTCAATGGAAAGATTCTTGGTAGTGTGGATGTGCAGAGGGATCTTGGAGTCCATGTACATACATCCCTGAAAGTTGTTACCCAGGTTGATAGTGCTGTTAAGAAGACATACGGTGTGTTAGGTTTCATTTGTAGAGGGATTGGGTTCCGGAACCGCAATATCATGCTGCAACTATTATACAATTCTTGTCCCCATATTTCGGAAAGGATGTGGAAGCATTGGAAAAGGTGTGGAGGAGATTTACCAGGACCTTGCCTGGTCTGGAGGGAAGGTCTCATGAGGAAAGGCTGAGAGACTTGAACCTGTTCTCATTGGCAAGAAGAAGGCTAAGAGGGGATTTGATAGAGACATACAAATGATCAGAGGATTAGATAGAGTAGACAGTGAAAGTCTTTTTCTAAGGATGATGATGTCATTGTGTATGATTGGGCATAACTACAAATTGTGGGGTGATAGATTTAAGACAGATGTCAGAGGCAAGTTCTTTACGCAGAGAGTGGTAAGGGCGTGGAATGCCCTACCTGCTAATGTAGTCAACTCAGCCACATTAAGGAGATTTAAACAATCCTTCGATAGGCACATGGATGATTTTGGGGTAGTGTAGGGAGACGAGCTGAGAATAGTTCACAGGTCGGCGCAACATCGAGGGCCAAGGGGCCTGTTCTGCACTGTATTGTTCTATGTTCTAAGACTCTTGGATGCAGAAAATACGGTTGTAGAGAATGCAAGCAGCAGAGTTTCACTACTGCTTCAACTGGAAAAAATTCTGCATTATAAAGGGGGCAAGTGCTGAAGAGACAAATTCCTGTTATCCTTGATTTCCAACAGCTGTTTATAAAATCCAAATTGTCAGCTTGCGAATTATTTTTCAGATCTCCTGTTGAGCAGGCAGGATTCTGATGTCATAAGGTGTGAATTAATTCTATGATAGTCAGACAGAATTGTTGGTCTCTTGTCATGGGGGTTACACAAATTTGTGATCTTCCAGCTGTTGCAGCTTTTATTTAGCACTGATGCTTTGTTCAGCCATTGAGAAAGGGTAAAGCTCTATATTGATCCTCAGAACCTAGTACTTTGATGCTTAGACATACAACTGAAATATACTTTTGGCATTCAGAGACATTAGTGACTGTTTGCAATATGATTTGGAGATACTGGTGTTGGATTGGGGTGTATAAAGTTAAAAATCACACAACACCAGATTATAGTCCAACAGGTTTAATTGGAAGCACTAGCTTTTGGAGCGCTGCTCCCTCATAAGAGGAGTATAAGATCATAAGACACTGAATTTATGGCAAAAGTTTACAGTGTGATGTAACTGAAATTATATATTGAAAAAGACAAGGATTGTTTGTTAAGTTTCTCATCTTTTAAAATGACTATGTTGGTTTTAGTTCTTTCATATGTAAAGCACAAAACATTTTTAAAAGTTACATTCTCAAGTGAACTTTAACAATTGGTGTCATGTCGGCCTAGATAATACATTAAAGTGCGAGGTGCCCTGTGTGAGATTGTCAGTGCCACAATGGTCAGACTGATTCTAATCTAAAAAATGGATTTACGGAATCTTACATGGATTCATGCAGTTTTTGAAATGTAATTCTGCAAATACAAATTCACCCCACAAACTTTTATATATATATATATGTGTGTGTGTGTGTGTGTGGGGCGGGTGGTTATGAGTGTCTGCATGTGTGTGAGTGCGAGCGTAAAGGTGTCTGTGATAGGGTACGTGTGTGCGTGGGAGTGTAAGTGTGAGAGTATGAGAGAAAGCTTGTGTTTGAGAGAGGGTCTGCATGAGTGTATGGGTCTGTAAGAGTGTGTGCGTATCTATAGGAGTGTGTGTGTAGGACTGTCTGTCTGTCTGTCTGTCTGTGTCTGTCTGTGTATGTGTAGTGCAGTGGGGGTCACCTGTAGTGTGACATGAACCCAAGGTCCCGGTTGAGGCCATCCCCATGGGAACCGAACTTGGCTATCAGCCTCTGCTCGGCCACTTTGCATTGTTGCCTGTCCCAAAGCCCACCTTAGAGGACGGTCACCCGAAGGTCCGAGGTCGAATGTCCTGGACCGTTGAAGTGTTCTCTGACTGGGAGGGAACACTCGTGTCTGTTGATTGTTGTGCAGTGTTGATTCATCCATTGCCATAGCCTCTGCTCGGTGTCGCTAATGTACTATGCCTCAGGGCATCCTTGCCTGCAGCATATAAGAAAGACAACGTTGGCCGAATCACATGAGTACCTGCCATGTACATGGTGGAAGGTGTACCACCATAACGCGTGGGGACACTACCCACCATGTACGTGGCAGGTACTCATGTGTCTTGGCCAACATTGTCTATCTTATACGCTACAGGCAAGGATGCCCTGAGGCATATACATTAGCGACACTGAGCAGAGGCTATGGCAATAGATGAATCAACACTGCACAACAATCAACAAATAGGAGTGTTCCTTCCCAGTCAGAGAACACTTCAACGATACAGGATATTCAACCTTGGATCTTCATGTGACCGTCCTCCAAGGTGGATATCGGGACGGGCAACAACACAAAGTAGCCGAGCAGAGGCTGATAGCCAAGTTCGGTACCTATGGGGATGGCTTTAACCGGGACCTTGGGTTCATTCCACACTACAGGTGACCCCACTGCACTACACATGCACAGACGCAAACAGACGCAAACTCACAGACACACACACATAGACACACACACACACACACAGTCACACACACACTGACACACCTATATACACACACACACTCCTACACAGACACACACACTCTTACAGACCCATACACTCACGCAGATCCTCGCTCATACACAAGCTCTTTCTCATGCGCTCACACATAAAATCCCATACTCACACACACACACACACCTTCTCACAGACCTATACCCCTTTACACTCACACTCACACACATACACACACTATCTCACAGACACTCATAACTCCACTACCCCACACACACCCACATGCTTATACACACACATATATAAGTTTGTGGGGTGAATTTGTACTTGCAGAATTACATTTTATTTTGCTCAAAAACTGTATGAATCCATGTAAGATTCTGTAAATCAGTTTTTTAGGTTAGAATCAATCTGAACAGACAGTCTCACACAGGGCACCTCACACCTTCAATGCATTATCTGGGCCGAAGTGACACCAATTGTTAAAATTCACTTGAGAATGTAACTTTAACAAATTTCTGCGATTTACTTTTGAAAGAACTGAAACCAACATGGTCATTCTAAAAGATGGGAGACTTAACAACCAATTCAGGTCTTTTTCAAAAGATAATTTCAGTTACACCACACTGTAAACTTTTGCCATAAATTCTGTGTCTTATGATCTTTTACTCCTCAATCACCCGAAGAAGGAACAGCGCTCCAAAAACTAGTACTTCCAAATAAACCTGTTGGACTATAACCTGATGTTGTGTGATTTTTAACTGTTTGCAATATCACATTGTTTACATCTAATCTCACTGCACAGCATAACTCCTGACAGTAATTATATCTACAATACTGCAAAGTGAATGAGGTCCATCTGAAAATAATTGCTTTTGCAAGAAGTTTTAATACCATCACAGAGGAATAGGATTTAGTTTATTCTGGCTATCAAAAGATTGAATGCCTTATGCAGAGCAATGCTATGGCAGAAAAAACCCATTGTTTGAGTTTTAAAATCATTTGAGTCATGTCCTACCGTGCCAA
This sequence comes from Chiloscyllium plagiosum, assembly GCF_004010195.1. Classification (NCBI taxonomy): domain Eukaryota; kingdom Metazoa; phylum Chordata; class Chondrichthyes; order Orectolobiformes; family Hemiscylliidae; genus Chiloscyllium; species Chiloscyllium plagiosum. Next base: position 70,366,575 of record NC_057710.1, read on the forward strand.
GAATCATGGCACAGTTGAATACAATTGAAAACGCTGGCAAAAGCCAACAACAGGATAGTAACTTGCAGCAGGGTGTCCATTCTGTTGCAAACTTTGCATCTAGAACAGATGAGGATCCTGATTGACCAATTCCATACATCATAACTTCTCTACTTTTTCCACTGATTTGATTCTCATTTACAGCTCCAAGCAGAGTTTACGTGGCTGATTTTCCTTTTAGTACTAGTGGAAAATCCACTCATCATGTCATCAGTTAAATTTCTGAAGGCAATAAGGAACTTTAAAGATATGTAAATATCCATAATGGTAAACTACATAATGAAATGGCACGTTGCCAGCTGCCACTAGCATACTCTTGTGGGTGGTCCGGTCATTAAAGAAGTATTTCGCCTGCATCAGTTTTTCTTCAACTTTCTTCAGGCATCTGGCTGTTCTTAGTTTAAATTTGTTTCTCAGTCTACCACAAGCATGACTGAAACTTATCCCACTGATGACAAGGATATAATCAGTCTTCATTTTCCCACACATGACCAGGTAAACTGGACAAAAGCTCAGTGCAATAAAAAAAACTGTTTCTTCAATTATAGTAAGCAGAAAGATTGATCTGCCCAATACCTCTTAAAATGATTGAAATATGAAGGGACTTGAGTAAATTAGACATACATTGGCTGTATTTGGAATCATTGTGATCTCCATGGTGTTAATATAATAATGGACATAATTTCTTCTGGAGATTGAGCTCATAAACTGAGTCAGTTGCAATAATCTGCAGTTTATTTTCCAACTGTATATGCCTATATGTATTGCATCATGAGCAACAACAGCATGCTTTATATAATCCCTTTCACATAAAAAATAACCTGAGCTGTCTCATGGAAATGCTAGGAAGAAATATGAACTGAACAAGGAAATGTTCAGAAAGAAGTCCAAATGCTCAGTGAATGTGTTTTTTATGTGGGTTTGAAATGGTGCTTGACCCAGAAGCAGTACAAATGACAAAACTCGCAATTTCTTTAAAGTGTCTAGGGAATCTGAAATCTGTTAAGAGTTTGTATCAATTACAATGTGATCAATTGTAATTTTCTTGAATGACAAAAATTACAAGCCTTTACCTGAAGCCCTGGCTTACATCTACTGAAGTTGCTGTTAAAAAGAGGCAGAACAAGTACTCACTCCTAAACTCACCATTTCCATGCCATTCTAAGTTTTCTGCTTCATGAAAAATAATGTATCAGTTTTAATGTTCTGGCATAATCTTAATACCTTGTGCTGAAGAATGCCAATTGGAGTTTTCTCAATGCTACTCAACAGATTGGTACTGTTTTCTGATCACTACAACAAATTTTCTATATGATCCCATTGCTCCAACTCTTGGTAAGCTTTAATGAGAGATTCAGAACCCCCCAAACAGATAGAGTGGATGTAATTATTTGTGATTATTAAGGCAGAAGCACAATCCTACTCTAATACAACTTTTTTTTAAGGTTTAACAAAGATACTTTTGGATAAAGGTGAGAAACATGCATTCTAAAGTCAGGAACTTACTCTTGGGTACATTAACATCCCTAAGAGATGTTAAGGACACTTATCAAATGTTTTTTAATTTGATCCAAGATAAACTTGTAAATCACAGATTTCCTGGGGCTGGAGTTTGAGTTGGATTTATTGTTGTCACATACTGAGATACCATAAAAAGTGTTGTTTTGTGTGCTGTACAGGCAGATCATACCATACAAAGTGCATCAGGGTAGTAGAACAGAGTGCAGAATATGGTGTTACAGCCACAGAGAAGGTGCAGAGAGAGAGAGCGAGAGACAGAGACAGAGATCACAATTAACATTTGAGAGGTCTGTTAAAAACTCTGATAACAGCGGGTAAGAAGCTGCTTTTGAATCTTTTGAAGCTGCATTCAATATTTGTGTCTTCTAGCCAATGGAAGAGTGTGGAAACTGGGGTGGGAACGGTCTCTGACAATGTTGGCTGATTTCCAAGACAGCAGGACGTATAGATGGAATCAATAGATGGAAGGCTAGTTTGTGTGATAGTCTGGGTTGCAGTCTTGAGAAGAGCACATACCATGCTGTGATGCATCCAGATAGATGTTTTCTAAGGTGCATCTATAAAAATTGGTAAGAGTCTTTATGGACCTGCTGAATTTCCTTAGCCTCCTAAGGAAGTAGAAGTATTTTTTTGTTTACTTGTCATGACGATGTAGGTGGACCAGGACAGATTATTGGTGATCATCACTCCCAGGAACTTGACTGTCTCGACTATCTCCACCACAACATCATTGATGCAGACAGGGATGTGCCCTACGTTCTGCTTCCTGAAGTCAGTTCCTTTGTTTTGCTGACTTTGGTGGAAACATTGTTGTCTTTACACCATGCTGCTAAGCACTCAATCTCTTTCCTGTCCTCTGTCTGATCGTTGTTTGAGATCTGACCTACAACAGTGGAGTAATCAGCAAACTTGTATATGAAGGTGGGGTGGAATTTGGCCACAGCCATGAGTGTATAAGGAGTACCGTAGTGGGCTGAGTACATGGCTTGTAGGTCACTGGTGTTGGGGATTATGGTGGAGGAGGAGTTGTCGCTTAGTCTCTACTGATTACAGTCTATGGCTCAGGAAGTCAAGGATCCAGTTGCAGAAAGGGGGAGCTGAGACCTAGTTCTCATAGTTTAGAGATGAGTTTGTTTTGAATGATGGTGTTGAAATTATGGGAAACCGACCAATAACGTAGAGACGAGTACCATCCAAATGGAAATTTAAACTCCATTTGAATAAACACATTTCCTTATTTGCAGCTGTTGTCTCATCTATTCTGCAAATGTTTAGCAGATTGCAAGGGCACTGTACTTTTCAACTTTGGGCATTTTCAAATTGACCAGATCAACAGTAATCAACGAATAATCAGAACTCCAAGCTAAGGTTCTGAAGATAGAGGTTTGAATTCCACTACAGCAAATAATATAATTTGAATTCAAAAATCTGAAATTAAACCTCAGTTAAATGTGACCAAGTAACCATTGTCAATTGTCAGAAAATCACATCTGTTTCATTACTTTCCTTTAAGGTAGGAAATCTGCCATCTTTACCTAGTTGGACTATATGTGACTCCAGACCAACAGCAATACATGTTTAGTAGCCCACTGAAATGGCCCAGCAAGCCAGTCAATTCAAAATCAACTAGGGAAGTGTTTCCTGCATCTGCAGCCTTTGTCCTATTAGGTGATGGAAGTCACAGGTTTAGAAGGTGCTGCTGAAGGAGCCCTGATGAGCTAGTCTAATGCATTTTGTAGATTTTGCACCTTGTTGCCATTATGCATGTTCAATGGTAACATGCAGAATTTTAATTATGGGAGATTCAGCAAAGATATACCATTGAAAGTCAAAGAACAATGGTTAAATTGCCATTACTCAATACTTTTGGGCACACGTGTTACTTGCCATTGATTGGCCATGTCTGGTTATTGTCCAGGTCTTGCTGCAGATGGTGACAGCCTGTTTTAATATGACAGGAGTCACAAATATTGCCGAACATTGAACTTCTGCAATGATGACCTAGGGCTGAGGTGATTATCTTCAACAACCACAACCATCTTCTTTGTGCTAGGTATAACTCCAATCAGTTTTCATCTGACTCACAGTCCCCTTCCAATTTAGGTGCAATCTGTCCTTCTTGTACAGGTCACTTCTACCCCAAAAGAGATTCCAAAGGTCCAAAAATGTGAATCCTTCTCCCATACACCAGCTCCTCAGCCATGCATTCATCTACTCTATCCTCCTATTCCTGCCCTCACTAGCTTGTAGCACTGGGAGTAATCCAGATATTGCTACTCTCAAAGACCTCCTATTTAAATTCCTGCCTAACTCTAATATACTGGCAGGGACATTTGCTAGAGCTGCTCGGGAGGATTTAAACTAGTAAGGTGGTGGGGGGGGGGGGGGGACCCAGTGAGAGTAGCATAAGAGAGACTTACTAGCCTGATATCAGCAGGAAAGAAATTGCTAAAATCTATGAGAAAGGATGTAATAATTCAATGAAAACGGATACATTGGACAGAATTAGTATGGAGTTATGAAAGGAGATCAGATCTATCATGTCTGACATGCATAATTGTTTTGGAGGAAATAACTGACCTCACAGATAAGTGGGGGGGGGGGGGGGGGGGGTGGGATCCAGGGAGATAGTGAGGAAAGAGGTCGATCTGAGAGGGATACAGCTGAGAACAGAAGCAAATCAAACAGTCAGGGCAGGCAGGGACAAGGTAGGACAATAAATTAAACTGCATTTATTTTAACGCAAGGGGCCGAACAGGGAAGGTAGATGAACTCAGGGCATGGTTAGCAACATGGGACTGGGATATCATAGCAATTAAAGAAACATGACTCAGGGGTGGGCAGGACTGTCAGCTTAATGTTCTAGGATACAAATGCTACAGGGAGGATAGAAAGGGAGGCAAGAGAGGAGGGAAAGGGGCATTTTTGATAAGGGATAGCATTACAGCTATGCTGAGGGAGGATATTCCGGGAAGTACATCCCGGACGTTATTTGGATGGAACTGAGAAATAAGAAAGGGATGATCACCTTATTGGGATTGTATTATAGACCCCCCAGTAGTCAGAGGGAAATTGAGAAACAAACTTGTAAGGAGATCTCAGCTATCAGTAAGAATAATAGGGTTGTTATGGTAGGGAATTTTAACTTTCCAGACGTAGACTGGGACTGCAATAGTGTTAGGGGTTTAGATGGAGAGGAATTTGTTAAGTGTGTACAAGAAACTATTCTGATTCAGTATGTGGATGAACCTACTACAGAAGGTGCAAAACGTGACATACTCTTGGGAAATAAGACAGTGCAGGTGACTGAGGTGTCAGTGGGGGAGCACTTTGGGGCCAGTGACCATAATTCTATTAGATTTAAAGTAGTGATGGTAAAAGGATAGACCTGATCTAAAAGTTGAGGTTCTAAATTGGAGAAAGGCCAATTTTGATGGTATTAGACAAGAACTTTCAAAAGCTGATTGGAGGCAGATGTTCGCAGGTAAAGGGACGGCTGGAAAATGGGAAGCCTTCAGAAATGAGATAACAAGAATCCAAAGAAAGTGTATTCCTGTTAGGGTGAAAGGGAAGGCTGGTAGGTATAGGGAATGCTGGATGACTAAAGAAATTGAGGGTTTGCTTAAGAAAAAGAAGGAAGCATATGTCAGGTATAGACAGGATAGATTGAGTGAACCCTGAGAAGAGTATAAAGGAAGTAGGAGTATACTTAAGAGGGAAATCAGGAGGGCAAAAAGGGGACATGAGATAGCTTTGGCAAATCGAATTAAGGACAATCCAAAGAGTTTTTACAAATACATTAAGGACAAAAGGGTAACTGGGAGAGAATAGAGCCCCTCAAAGATCAGCAAGGCGGCCTTTGTGTGGAGCCACAGAAAATAGGGGAGACACTAAACGAGTATTTTGCATCAGTATTTACTGTGGAAAAGGATATGGAAGATATAGAAAGTAGTGAAATAGATGGTGACACCATGCAAAATGTCCATATTACAGAGGAGGATGTGCTGGATGTCTTGAAACGGGTAAAGGTGAATAAATCCCCAGGACCTGATCAGGTGTACCCTAGAACTCTGTGGAAAGCTGGAGAAGTCATTGCTGGGCCTCTTGCTGAGATACTTGTATCATCGATAGTCACAGGTGAGGTGCCGGAAGACTGGAGGTTGGCTAACGTGGTGCCACTTTTTAAGAGGGTAGTAAGGACAAGCCAGGGAACTATAGACCAG
>NC_057710.1:70372511-70384967 GCF_004010195.1 Chiloscyllium plagiosum
GACCAGTGGAGTGCCACAAGGATTGGTGCTGGGTCCTCTACTTTTTGTCATTTACATAAATGATTTGGATGCGAGCATAAGAGGTATAGTTAATAAGTTTGCAGATGACACCAAAATTGGAGGTGTAGTGGACAGCAACGAAGCTTACCTCAGATTACAACAGGACCTTGATCAGATGGGCCAATGGGCCGAGAAGTTGCAGATGGAGTTTAATTCAGATAAATGCGAGGTGCTGCATTTTGGGAAAGCAAATCTCAGCAGGACTTATACACTTAATGATAAGGTCCTAGACAGTGTTGCTGAACAAAGAGACCTTGGAATGCATGTTCATAGCTCCTTAAAAGTGGAGTCGCAGGTAGATAGGATAGGGAAGAAGGCGTTTGGTATGCTTTCTTTTATTGGTCAGAGTATTGAGTACAGGAGTTGGGAGGTCATGTTGCGGCTGTACAGGACATTGGTTCGGCCACTGTTGGAATATTGTGTGCAATTCTGGTCTCCTTCCTATCGGAAAGATGTTGTGAAACTTGAAAGGATTCAGAAAAGATTTACAAGGATGTTGCCAGGGTTGGAGGATTTGAGCTATGGGGCGAGGTTGAACAGGCTGAGGCTGTTTTCCCTGGAGTGTCGGAGGCTGAGGAGTGACCTTATAGAGGTTTACAAAATTATGAGGGACATGGGTAAGATAAATAGACAAAGACTTTTTCGACGATAGGGTCGATAGGCAAAGTCTTTTCCCTGGGATCGGGGAGTCCAGAACTAGAGGGCATAGGTTTAGGGTAAGAGGAGAAAGATATAAACGAGCCCTAAGGTGCAACGTTTTCATGCAGGGGGTGGTACGTGTATGGAATGAGCTGCCAGAGGATGTGGTGGAGGCTGGTACAATTGCAATATTTAAAAGGCATTTAGCTGGGTATATGAATTCGAAGGGTTTGGAGGGATATGGGCCGGGTGCTGGCAGGTAGGACTAGATTGGGTTGGGATATCTGGTTGGCACGGATGAGTTGGCCCGAAGTGTCTGTTTCCATGCTGTACATCTCTATGACTCGATGAAAGTGACTTAAGTTTTGCTTGGCACTCCTGATGCAAAGAACAGTCACACTCACACTACCACTTGAGTTCAGCTCTTCAATGAGGTCAGGAGTCATGTAACCATGATTTGGTGATGCCGATGTTGGACTGGGGTGTACAAAGTTAGAAATCACTCAACACCAGGTTATATTCCAACAGGTTTAATTGGAAGCGCACTAGCTTTTGGAACGCCGCTCACCACCTGATGAAGGAGCGACGCTCCGAAAGCTAGCGTGCTTCCAATTAAACCTGTTGGACTATAACCTGGTGTTGTGTGATTTTTAATTTTGTGACCATGGTGGAAGCCAAACTAAGCAACACTGAACAGTTAAGCAAGTACTGTTTTTTAGCACTGTCGATAACGTCTTCCATCACTTTAATGATGATTGAGAGTCGATCAATAGGGTGTTAACTGCCCTGGTTGGATTTCTTCTGCTTTTTGTGAACAAGACATTCCTGGCTGTTTTTCCACAATGTTAGGTAGATGTGTTGTAGCTGTACTGGAACAGCTTAGCTAGAGCTGCAGCTAGTTCTGACTACGTGTCCTCAGTGATATTTTGGAGTGTCAGCATTGTCATACATTTGCAGTATGCAGTAAGACAAATGAGTTAAGGGTTTGGATTGGAATGTGGAATTGTGATATTGTTGCCATCACAGAAACTGACAACTCAAGACACTCTGGTGTAGGATCTTTAGGCAAGACAGGAGAAGGTATAAACTAGGATGTGGTATCACACAATTAATTAAGCAGTCAGTTACTGCAGTAAGGAGGGATGATATCACACAAACCTGCTCTTTCAGTTCCAACATAGGACTCTGATAATGCTAGATCAGAAACCAGGGATATTCCTAATCATGTTATGTGAGACAGTGTGGCAATAAAGACTGGAACAGCAGAAGAGTAAGGAATCTTTTAAATGGTTTTGAAAATCTTGCCTATTTTATAAACACTTTTTGATGCTTATGAATTGATAAACGTCTTCTCACTGTTTCAAAAGTAAGAACAACCCAAATTCATGTCAGAAAAAATTACAGATTACAGTTAAATAACAAATGCAGACATTAAATTTCTAACAAAAACTTTAATATCGTGTTTTGAATATTATTATTCTGTGATTGCACTAAGGATAAAATTAAAACAAACATTCTCCATAACTATCACAAGCAAACCATTCCTTGTAAATTCTTATTAAACTTCTTCCCTGGCACAGCCTGTCTGAAAGATGTAAGCATCATATCCAGTTTATGGAAGCATATTATCTTCATTTATTGTTCAGTTTACGTGAATATTAGTACAAAGTTGACTGTGCACTTCAAGTAATTCATCTTACTAGTGCTTTGATGTGTATATAGCATTCCTGAGTGCTGCTGAAAGCCAGATCAACTTTCAACTTGTTCCAACATTTTATTTCACTGCAGCTTATTGTTTTCGGAATGGAACTAAATGTGTGGCTCTTTTTAAATATACAGTCCGGGGTACAATTTTAAAATACAATTTTAAATAGGAAAAAGGTAAATTCTCCAACATATGAATGCCAGTTACAAGATATATTCAAATCCTTACTACATTTGCTATTGGATTGCATGGTTTAGCACAGGTCATTGTAACCTGAACTAATGCCTCCTTTGCAAACAACAAAGTATAAATAGAACGACTAACTCACAAAAAAAACACTATGACTCACTCGAGATGCACATTCATCAAGAAATTGCCAAAGCTTGTACACATATTCCCACTCTTACATTGGGCTGTTCTGAGTCCAGTCAGTGGGTGGGGAGGGAATTCCTCGTCACTTTCAGCACACTCCCAGTATATAAATGACACAGTCCATTAACAGATTTCATTGCACTTCTTCAACTTTCACAGTCACCTGATGAAGGAGCGGCACTCCGAAAGCTAGTGTGCGTCCAATTAAACCTGTTGGACTATAACCTGGTGTTGTGTGATTTTTAACTTTGTCCACTGGTCTTATTTGTATATGTTGGAAGAGGACAGAGAGCAAAGGAACTGCAAAGTTCCTGAGCCTGCAGATTATTGCTCTCTTGCAATTCAAGTTGAGAGGTTTTGAAAACGTCAAAAGTGTAAACACTGATTTTGCAGCAGGGAACTGTGTTCAGTACTGTTCATGTCCCTGGATTTCTGACTATAAGCACTTGCATTTCTTTTTGTTAGGATGGTTATTTCAGATTATGCCCTGTCCACACAACTCCACCAGCAATGTAAATCTCTGAGGGACAGATGTGATGGCCTGGTTTGATGTACATTTGTGTGTGCTATTATCATGGTGCAGCAGAGGATGGAAATAAAGAGGCAGGCATCATTTAATGAGGATACACTTTGCCAGTTATCAATTAACCTTCATTCAAATATGAAAACAGCAAATGTCTAATTAGTACTTGTGGGGGGAAAGGAGTAAAAAAGGTGCTCCTTAGCAATGGGGCAATAGACAGAAGACGTGCTACCATTTTCAATTACCCACAGTGATCTTGGAGTATTATGAAAGTGACCAAAATATGCAAATTTTATGGCCCAGGATCATTAAAAGAGAGAGGGAGAGGATCTATAAAACATGAAGAACTGTATAATATAGGCAATATATTGACAATTTCCTATTACTCTTTAGAGGATACCATGCTATCTCATCACAGCTAGACTGCATCATTGGTTGTTTCTCCAGCATCCAGGGTACAAGCAATGTCATTCGCATAACGAGGGTACCACAGAACACCCATTCAACAATGCCAACTAATTCCATCCCATCAGATCCACTATTCGATTGAATGCGTTACAAGACCTTAGTCCTGTTTTCATTGATGTGACCTTACCAGCAATCTTCTCTTGAGTAAATTAGTCAGCACAAAAATGTGTGACTGTAGCCTTTATGAGTCACAAATCACCTTGGCAACAGGCAGTCTGTTTCCATGCAATATTTTGTAATGTTACCAAAACATTTTCTTACATTTTGGGGTGAATTTTATTTTTCTTGGTTCTCTGGCAGTGGTCTTGGTGAGACATTAAAAACCCTGGAAATGTGGGTTCCCTTGAGTTTTAATGACCCATTGTATATATGCTGCCATTAACAAATTCTCCAGCCACAAGGCAGGACAGCTGGAGTATTCCACAGGACTACACAGATTGGATGGGAGTCATATCCCTGTTTACAGTGAGGATTCAGAGATTAGAAGCCTGATGGGGAAATACAAAATTTAAGAGGGAGATTGGCAACCTGAAAGTGTAAAAGTCAGAGGCTTGAATGAAGGAGTTGCCAGGTGGGGTTCTGGAAAATTGTAAGTCTCAGGCTAAGGAACAAGATCAGAGAGCTGGGGGTGGGGGGCTTGGGGTGGAATTGGAAAAAAAAAACATTTGAATCAATGGATTATTAGAGGCATCAATGGGCAGTGAAGGCTGGACAGAGGTTGGATGGGTCAGGGGGTTAGGAAGACAATGTCTGATTACTGACAATTCTTTCAGTTCCAGGCCATCCCTACAGTCCTTCCTCAGGTCTTAACAGGGTCTTAGCCACCAAGGTCAAAAGGGAAAGATGTCTCCTCATGCATTGAAGGCACTTATGGCAGATGAGACCCTCATCTCAAGTCATCCTGCTCCTGGAATACTTGACCTTCCCTCCCACTAATATGGTATTATCAGGAAATAATGCTGAGGACATGTTGTCCTTCTGCCCTTAGACATTGATTTTCCAATATTATCATCATTCTCCTGTACCTTCCAGTACCATGGTGAATCTAGAAGAAAGAAGGTTAGAAGCTAATAATGGATGAGCAATATCTTTTATCTGTTTAAGAGATAGGAAAGAGTGTGGAAATTTAATGATGTGTGATGCTGTACAAGATTCCAAGGTAATGGTCTGAACACAAAACTAATAACATGGAACAGAATTGTACACTGAGAGAGCTGGTCAAACTTCAGCAAACCTCAGGCTTTCCTTTAATTAACTGGTTTGCCCTGTGTTAATTAATATGAGGTGGTATTCCATTCATCCCCAGGAGGAAGTGCTGTCTCATGGAGTTAATTGGAAGTCAGCAATTCCCTAGGAGGTTGCTAATAGTGTATCTAGTGATGACAAAGAAATTGAACATCAATGGGTGATGGTTAGATTCTCTTCTGTTGGAGATTACTATTATCTGGCACTTGCGGTAGGTGAATGTTATTTGCCAACTAACAGCTCAAGCCTGGATAGTGTCCAAGTCTTGCTGCATTTAAACATGGACTGCTTTAGTATCTAAGGCATTGTGAATGGTGGTGAACATTGTGCAATCATCAGCGAACATCCCCACATCTAATCTTACAATAAAAGAATATCATTGATGAAGTAGCTGAAGATGGTTGACCTACCCTGAGGAAGGCCTGTAGGGAATGCCCTGGAGCTGAAAGAATTGTCCTCAAACAGCTACAATCATCCTCTTCTGTGCTAAGTATGACTTCAACAAATGGAAGGTATTCTTCTGAATCCAAGCTGCAGATTTGCTCAATGAAGGACGTGACCTCTCCTAAAAATGTAAAAGCAAAGATTGTAAAAACCTCAAAGCAATGAATATCATTTCAAACTGTAAAGTATGAGTAGCTAAACTGAAACACAAGATACAAAAGTGAAATATTCAGGGACAAAGTAATTGATTGTTACCTTGCAGAAGTCAAGCATATTAGAAAACTAGAAGTAACATAATCACAAACAATGGTGCAAGATACTTCCATTGCCAAAAGCATTTAAAAGATTGGAACAGACATAAATGATACAGGCATGGTTCACATTTGTATTGTTTTCTTTTATGGAAACAACATTAGATCCAACCAGTCCTGCCTTGTTCAAGGCATGGTAAAAAAAGGATAAAACACTGTATATTTAAGAAGGATGATGGCATTATAATGTTTGTGATGTGAATCATAAAGAAGGACATAGCCTGAGTGTGGTTACTGCAGCTGGAAGAAGGACAGATACTGCTCATCTTGCAACCAACACTGGTAAAAATCAGGTATGTAGATGACTGTAACTTTCAAAGACATTTGTGGGGCAGTTTGTGTGCAGAGAGTTTTAAATTGCAGTCCAATAATTGAAAGGTTTGAACTATGGTAATTTGTTAAGTTTCAGTAAAATTTCTGTTGCAGGTTCTGTGTTACAATCTAGACAAGTCACAGAAGGCTTTGTTACTCGGAAGGGAATCTTGTGAGTTTAATAAAGGAATGAATCTGGAGTTGAACCCAACTGTTCATTTTGTCCATTTTGTTCAACTAAATCCTGAACATCCAAGATCTGTTGTAAGGCAGGGATGGAAAAAGAAATCCTTACATGGGGCTCCTTGAGGCCATTCTGAGTCAATTGCTCTCTTGATACACAGACTGTCACTCTCATTTCACCTCCGGAGTTCAGCTCTTTTGTTCATGTTTGGACCAAAGCTATCATGACAGCAGGACCTGAATGGACTTGATGGAATCCAAGCTGAGTGTCAGTAAGCAGGTTATTCCTTTGCAAATGCCACTTAGTATCACTGTTGAATACCTATTCAATCACTGATCTGGTGATTGAGAGTAGACTGATAGAGCAGAAATTGACCAAGTTGAATTTATCCTGCTTTTTTGTGGACAGGACATATCTGACATGTATAATCATTTCCCATTTTATTAACTCTGTGTCCAGACCATTACCTTGGAATCTTGTACAACATTAGACATTATTAAACACCCATGCTCTTCTCTGTCTAAAATACCAAATGGATATTGCTCAACCATTATTAGCTTCTAACCTGGTTTCCTCTAGATTCAGGTATATGTCAGTGTTGAACTGGCATGGCTAGGAAAGTCTTTAAGATGATTGTCAGAATATTGTCAGAGTCCACAGTCTTTGCTGTATCCAGTGATTTTATAATATCACATGGAGTGAATCAAATTGTCTGAAGCCTGGCATCTGTCTTAATGGACAGCTCAGGAAGAGGCTGAACTGAACTATCCACTCAACACTTCCACTGAAGATGGATGCAAATGCTTCCAACTTATCTTCTTATACTGATGTTCTGGCCTTGCCCAGTGTTGAGGATAAGGATATTTGTGGAATCTCATCCTACTGCTAGTTATTTTATTGTCCACTACCAGATATGACTAGAAATGGCAGGACTACAAGGTTAGTTTTTTTTTAAATTGATCTGTGGGACGTGGATGTTGCTGGCTGGCCAGCACTTATTGCCCGTTCCCTAATTGCCCAGAGTCAATCACATTGCTATGAGTCTGGAGTCACATGTAGGCCAGACCAGGTAAGGATGACATTTTCCTTTAACAAAGAGGATTGATGAGGGCAGAGTGGTAGAATAATCTATATGGACTTCAGTAAGGCGTTTGACAAGGTTAGAAAGGTTAGATCTCATCGAATACAGGGAGAACAAGCCATGTGGATACAGGACTGGCTCAAAGATGGAAGACAGAGGGTGGTGGTGGAGGGTTATTTTCAGACTGGAGGCCTGTGACCAGTGGAGTGCCACAAGGATCGGTGCTGGGTTCAGTACTTTTTGTCATTTATATAAATGATTTGGATGTGATCATAAGAGGTATAGTTAGTATGTTTGCAGATGACACCAAAATTGGCGGTGTGGTGGACAGCGAAGAAGGTTACCTCCGATTACAACAGGATCTGGACCAGATGGGTAGGTTAGGTGGGCTTGGATCGGCGTAACATCGAGGGCCAAAAGGCCTGTACTGCGCTGTATTCTTCTATGTTCTATGTCTATGTTCTATGTTCTACAACAGGATCTGGACCAGATGGGCCAATGGGCTGAGAAGTGGAAGCCGGCCCAAATCTCTCCAAACCCTCCCTATTCATATACCCATCCAGATGCCTCTTAAATGTTGCAACTGGACATGCCTCCACTACTTTCCCTGGCAGCTCATTCCATACATGTACCATCCTCTGCATGAAAAAGTTGCCCCTTAGGTCTCTCTATATCTTTCCCTTCTCACCCTAAACCTATGCCTTCTAGTTCTGGACTCCCCCACCCCAGGGAAAAGACTTTGTCTATTTACTCTATCCTTTCCCTTCATGATTTTATAAACCTGTATAAGATTACCCCTAAGCCTTCGACACTCCAAGGAAAATAGTCCCAGCCTCTCCCTGTAGCTCAAACACTCCAACCCTGGCAATATCCTTGTAAATCTTTTCTGAACCCTTTCAAGTTTCACAATATCCTTCCGATAGGAAGAAGACCAGAATTGCAATACGATATTCCAAAAGTGACCTAACTAATGTCCTGTACAGCCGCAAAATGACCTCCTAACTCCTGTACTCAATACACTGACCAATAAGGGAAAGCATATCAAACGCTGCCTTCACTATCCTATCTGCCTGTGACTCCACTTTCAAGGAACTATGAATCTGCACTTCAAAATCTCTTTATTCAGCAACATTCCCCAGGACCTTACCATTAAGTTTATAAGTCCTACTCTGATTTACCTTTCCAAAATGCAACACCTCACACTTATCTAAATTAACCTCCATCTGCCACTCCTTGGGCCATTGTCCCATCTGATCAAGATCCTGTTGTATGCAATGGTAACATTCTTCGCTGTCCACTACACCTCCAGTTTTGGTGTCATCTGCAAACTTACTAATTATACCTTCTGTGCTCACATCTAAATCATTTATATAAATGACGAAAAGCAGTGGACCGAGCAGCGATCCTTGTGGCACAACACTAGTCACAGACCCTCAGTCTGAAAAGCAACCCTCCACCACCACCCTCTGTCTTCTACCTTCGATCCTGAGGGCACCAATTTAAATCTGAGATGATGCAGAATTTCTTCTCTCAGTTGGTTGTGAATCTTTGGAAATCCTTGCCACAGAGAGCTATGTAGATGGAGTCTTTGTATATATTTAAGGCTGACATAGATAGATTTCTGAATCAAGAATTATGAGGAAAAGGCAGGAAAGTGGAGCTGACAAATGTCAGATCAGCCATGATCCTATTAAATGGTGAAGCAGATTTTTAGGGCTGAATGGTCTATTCCTATTGATATTTCTTATGGTCTTATGGTCTAATATTTATACTTTCCACTTTCTACCAAAATGCAATGGAATCATGATCCTTATATGTGTATCCTGGCAAATCACTGGGACAACCAAATATTACATTATTTTCTAGGTAATGTAGGCCCATGCCTACCTGAAACTTACTAGACAATCACATCAAAACTTTGTGCAGAGACCAAAATTATAAATGGCAATGGAATAAAAAACAAATAACTGCTTGAAACAAACAGCAGCAGGCCTATGAATTCAGGCCCACTATGTTACCTCATGACAGATCCAGTGAATAAAATTTAGTTCAGTGGCTTAAGATTTGAGCCTGGGAAAGGAAAATAACAGAGGGGTGAATATCATAGGATATGTGAACCCAGAGATAAAATAACATTCTTAATAATATACTGCTGGTAGCTGGGCCTAAATTCCACACAACTGAAAGAATTTGAAATATCAAAAGAATTCATCCCTATGTCAAGGTCTTACCAAATATTTGGTCTGCAAACACCATTACTGCAAAATATGGAAAAATAAGTATAAAATGTAATGAGATCAGTGCTTCACATTATCTGAGTAAACAATTACAATAAACACTAATAGTTACTGTGTATGTACTAGGAAAACAAATAGAAAATATTTCTATACATAAAGTATTTCATCATATATAGTGTGCCTTTGAAAGCTTATTTGTTTCCACCTATCATTTTCCAATTTACTCTCTTCATTTCCTGAACCTGCTCACTCAGAATTTGCTTGCAAGGTGGATAATGCGAATTAGGATATTTCCCAGCTCACCATAGGCCCTTAAATATAGCAATCCTCATTCCAGGTGCAAGATGGACCTGAGCCCTGAACCACTGAAAGGTGAGGTTATGTACTTTATTAGGAAGAATAGAGGCATAAACTACTTTTTAAATGGGAAAGTAGTATAGGATTCTCTTCAGGTTAACATGCAGGTTCAGTTGGCAGTTAGGAAGGCAAATGTAATGTTAGCATTCATTTCAAGAGGTCTAAAATAGAAGAGCAGGAATGTTCTGCTGATGCTGTATAAGGCTCTGGTCAGATCATATTTGGAATATTGTGAACAGTTCTGGGCCCTATATCTAAGGAAGGGTATACTGGCATAAGAGAGGAGGTTTACAAGAATGATCCCAGGATGAAGGGCTTTTCGTATGACAGGCAGTTGAGAACTCAGGATCTGTACTCAATAGAGTTTAGAAGGATGAGGGAGAATCTGATTTAAATTTACAGAATACTGAGAGGCCTGAATAAAGTGGATGTGCAGAAGACGTTGCCACTAGTAGGAGAGACTAGGACCGTGAACACAGCCTAAGAGTGAAGGGACAACCCTTTAGAACTGAGAGAAGACAGAGACAGATAGGTTTGTGATTCGTAAGGGGATCAGGAGTTATGGGGAGAAAGCAGGAAAATGAGGTAAGAAACATATCAGCCATGATCGAATGGGGGAGAAGACTCAATGGTCCAAATAGCCTAATTCTTCTTAAATCTTACAGTTTTATAGAATGCAGAGCATAGGCAGCCACAGATGAAGTGGACCAAGTGCTGAGGAGGGCTGTTTAGAAGGCCAGTTATGTTTTAAGATTTTAGGATCTCTAGCACTTACCTGTCACAGCCTTTCACCTATTCCTTTTGACCCGTCATACACCCATGCCAACTTACCTACTAACCACTCTGGACAGAGCTCAAGGGCTATGTGAAGGTGAAATTAAATAACATTCTACAACTCTAAAGAGGATTTCATTTTCCAGACAAGAGAATAAACAAATATCACGTCATATTAGCCCATTCAAACCAATTTTTAAAATCTCAAATGTTTAATCTCTAATATAGTCAAACTTCTATTCATACATCAAGGAGAACTAATCTTTTAACAGCCACTATATACTGTCAATCAAACTGTGAACTCAGCACCTAGGATTGGCATTCATAAAGAACCCTGAGTGAATAATGAACTATCAAAATCACTAGAACAAATTAATTTTAACACTGACACCTGAAGTCTGTTTTCTTGTCATTTTTAAAGGGCTGTAATTTAAGTAACTTCACATCACACTTCAAGAGCTTTCCCATCTACTCCATAAATCTGTACCTCCCCACACTGTGGGGTAAGTCTTGGCGTGACCTTATAAAACCATGAGCATATGGATAGGGTGTATAGCCAATGTCTTTTCCCCAAGGTGGGAGAGTCCAAAAGGACATAGGTTTAAGCTGAGTGAGGAAAGATATAAAAAGGATCTGAGGAGTAACATTTAACGCAGAGGGTGATGCGTGCATGGAACGAGCCACAAGAAATGGTGAAGGCAGGTGCAATTACAACATTTAAAAGGCATCTGGATGAGAATATGAATAGGAAGGGTTTGGAGGGATATGGGCCAAGTGCTGGCAAATGGGACTAGGTCAGATTGGGATGTCTGGTCAGTGCAGATGAATTGAACCAATGGGTTAATCTGTGCTGTGTAACTCTATGGCTCTAAATCCCTTGCAGCAGCCAAACTAGGTCTATTTGAAATTTGAACTCTGATAAAATGGTCCTGTCAGTTTTCCTTCACCTACCCAACCTTTCCCACCCAGCAAAAGTTGATTATATTCGAAGACTTCCATACCCAGCTCCAACCCACCATTTTGGAAGTTTTTGCAGAGACTCCACAACTAGACAAAAAAATTCAAGACATTGGTTCACACAACAATGGATCCTTGCAGTTATTATTAACTTGTGTCAGTTCACTATTCGAGGAGGAAAAGCATCACAGCTTATAATTATCACTGCAAATTCAAATGCATCCTACTAGTACAATAACAAGAGAATGCCAACAAAGACCAGCATTGGGCTGGGAAGTGGCAGATGGAGTTTAATTCAGATAAATGTGAGGTGCTGCATTTTGGGAAAGCAAATCTTAGCAGGACTTAACACATAATGGTAACGTCCTAGGGAGTGTTGCTGAACAAAGAGACCTTAGAGTGCAGGTTCATAGCTACTTGAAAGTGGAGTCGCAGGTAGATAGGATAGTGGAGAAGCCGTTTGGTATGCTTTCCTTTATTGGTCAGAGTATTGAGTACAGGAGTTGGGAGGTCATATTGCGGCTGTACAGGACATTGGTCAGGCCACTGTTGGAATATTGCGTGCAATTCTGGTCTCCTTCCTATCGGAAAGATGTTGTGAAACTTGAAAGGGTTCAGAAAAGATTTACAAGGATATTGCCAGGGTTGGAGGATCTGAGCTACAGTGAAAGGCTGAACAGGCTGGGGTCATTTTCCCTGGACCGTCAAAGGCTGAGGGGTGACCTTATAGAGGTTTACAAAATTATGAGGGACATGGATAGGATAAATAGACAAAGTCTTTTCCCTG
>NC_057710.1:70385051-70397847 GCF_004010195.1 Chiloscyllium plagiosum
CGGCATGGATGGGTTGGACCGAAGGGTCTGTTTCCATGCTTTACATCTCTATGACTCTATGACCCTATGAACCCTACTAACCCTGCTACTCACCCACCCAACTAAGCTCAAGGGAATACCCACTCTT
This sequence comes from Chiloscyllium plagiosum, assembly GCF_004010195.1. Classification (NCBI taxonomy): domain Eukaryota; kingdom Metazoa; phylum Chordata; class Chondrichthyes; order Orectolobiformes; family Hemiscylliidae; genus Chiloscyllium; species Chiloscyllium plagiosum. Next base: position 70,385,179 of record NC_057710.1, read on the forward strand.
GACAATGTTTGTCTGTAGACATAAAGTGTTAGGTGTGATTCAGTTTCAGAACAAATTAAATCCAGAATGTTTTTAATTTGCATAAGATGTTCTTAAATAAAACATAATTAACATTTTAAATACTACACAGGCTGAATCAGTCTTCTTTAGGAGCAGTGGATTACTTTTCACTAAAATGCAAAATTGTATAATACAGCATCACATCATATTGTATAAACCAATAGAGCAACTCAATGTGTTTGTCCTCATGTCAGACTATTTAGATTAGATTACTTACAGTGTGGAACCTAACACTACAGGCAATTTAGCATGGCCAATTCACCTAACCTGCACATTTTTGGACTGTGGGAGGAAACCCACGCAGACACAGGGAGAATGTGCAAACTCCACACAGTCAGTTGCCTGAGGCGGCAATTGAACCTGGTACTCTGGCGCTGTGAGGCAGCAATGCTAACCACTGTGCCATCGTGCCTTCTGAAAAAACACAATAATGTGCCATTCATAATTTATTTTGCTAACATGGAAAAATGAAATCTGAATGTGATCCTGTTTGCAAAAATGTGTATCCAGCTACTTTGACTTTACTATTTTTCATTCATTTTGAAGCTGCCAATGCATTATCTAATGCTTCCCAAATGTTGTTATGCCATTGTATTTTTTTAAAGAAAAAAACAAAAGGCGTGGCACAGTGGTTAGCACTGCTGCCTCACAGCACCAGGGTTCCAGGTTTGATTCCGGCCTTGGGTGACTGTCTGTGTGGAGTTTGCACATTCTCTGCATGGGTTTCCTTCGGGTGCTCTGGTTTCCTCCCACAGTCCAAAGATGTGCAGGTTTAGGTGAATTGGCCATGCTAAATTACCCATAGTGATAGGTGCTTTAGTCAGAGGGAAATGGGTCTGGGTGGGTTACTCTTCGGAGGGTTGGTGTCGACTTATTGGGCTGAAGGGCCTGTTTCCACACTGTACTGAATCTAATCTAACTGTATGGATCAACTAAGCTTCCAAAAGCATTCATCTTGAAGGAACTATGAAATATCTGGTTAATTTTGTTATTTTAAAGATACCAGTTTTCCACACCAGTTCTAAGTATTGCTAAAAATGTTCAGATTCATTTTGAAAATTATAGGAGTGAAAAGCACCAAGCTGGAATAAGATAATAAATTTATGAAATATATAATGGCCAAACACCACACTCAAATCAGCATGTTGTATACTCTGATTAAATATCTGAAAATGTTAATTTTTTTTAACTTTCCGATGGTAATGCTTGTTGGCATTGTTCAGAAAGCCAGCTTAACCTTTACTGAATACTGGCTGTGAAATGAACATGAAGCAGGAATATTAATGAATTGTGAAGATGTACTATGGCAGACAATACTTTATACCTATGGGACCAGCGGTACCAAGATGGATTAAAGAAGAGACAAAAAGAACTTATACTTTATAGTACCTTCATCATCAGTGAACAATTCAGACAGCTTTAAAGTCCATGAAGTACACTTGAAATGTTATTACTGTAATAATGTAGGACAAGTGATTGCCTTTTTGTTTGCAAAGTTAGATTAGATTAGATTACTTACAGTGTGGAAACAGGCCCTTCGGCCCAACAAGTCCACACCGACCCGCCGAAGCGTAACCCACCCATACCCCTACCCCTACATTTACCCCTTTAACCTAACACTACGGGCAATTTAGCATGGCCAATTCACCTGACCCGCACATCTTTGGACTGTGGGAGGAAACCGGAGCACCCGGAGGAAACCCACGCAGACACGGGGAGAATGTGCAAACTCCACACAGTCAGTCGCCTGAGTCGGGAATTGAACCCGGGTCTCTGGCGCTGTGAGGCAGCAGTGCTAACCACTGTGCCACCGTGCCGCCCACAAAAATTCTCTCAACAAAAATTGAATAAAATGCCTGATTAACTATTTTAGGTATTTCATGAGGAATATATGATGGTCAAGACACTATAAAAGCTCTCTTCTTCTACATAAAATGCCATGGAATTCTTAACAATATCTGATAGGATGACATGTCATCGGATAATATCTTGGATTCAAGTCTCTGCAGTGTAACTGTGAGCATATCATCGTTGGCTCAAAGGCAGGAGCATGTTATCATTGACCCAAAGTTGATACTAAGCTATGCTTGCCAAGTAGCTTACATCATTACATGATGGAAGTATCTGTTAGCATATCGTGGCACCAAAAAATTTCTGCATTTCTGTCCACAATTACGAATTTTAAGGGTTCTGTGCATCAACTGTCAGTTAGAATCGATGCCCTGCATTCTTGCACACAAGAAAACAAGAAGATATTTTTGCTGCTTTGAATTCAGATTCACATACTTATCCTTCACTGCTTTCTTTGCACTTGCTGTGAGCAATTTTGTTTCCGCTCCACCTGTGGTGCTGGACTCTTTCCTGTGGTTAATGATGCATTTCCTGGCTTCCAATTTGGTAGCAAACCACTTCTGCTTAATTTCTCTGAATGAGTACATCTCTGATCCGACCATGTTAAAACAATTAGCTGTCTTTCCTTTAGAACTAAGAATAAGTCAATTTACAGATGTCCATGATTTTGCAATCCTATATTTTTTAAATAAAATTTTGTGTCTTATAATTACAAGCATTTCAATTACAGATATTCTATATCTACACTAAATGTTGACTCAGTATTTAAATTAGAACTCCGTAGAAAAAAAAAATGGCAATCTAAGTATCATATGAACATTTACAAAATAAAATACTTCAAATACGTGCAATTGGCTGTGATAACTGTTGTATAGGTGTAATATTTCTTTGTAGCTTTGCACCAATAAGGAAAGTCTCAGGTCCAGTTGCAGTTGCAAGAAATTTCTGTCAGGGATATGGTCCTCAATATCATTGACTTAAGGGAGACAAAGCGGCCCTGTTTTCCATTCTTGATTAATGTCCAATAATTCTGGAAAGAGTGTCCTGCAGCAGCATCGCAGTGAAGCAGTCAGGGAAGACTGTAAAAAAGTGACGTGGAACAAGAGAAAGCAGCTGACTGGGTAAGTAAGGTCATGTGAGTATTTATACCATTTTTATTGCTTGTGGTTATTAAGGTTTTTATTTTTGGGTTTATAGTTTGTATGGATAATAATGCAGAGGCTCAGAAAAGAAGAACACTACATTAATTAATATTATTTGATTTTAAGGGCATCCTAAGGGTTTAATTTAAATGGATAAGTCATGGAAGGAGAGCTCAAGGCTGTGGTGTGCTCCTCCTGCTCCACGTGGGAAGTTGGGCACAATTCCAGGACCAGCATGTGTGAAGGAAGTGTCTCCAGCTGTATCTCCTGGAAGTCCAGGTATTAGAGTTGGGGCAGTGGTTGGTGACACTGTGTAACATTCATGAGGCTGATATTAGAGTGGATAGTACATTAGTTGAGGTGATAATGCTGAATGCTAAGACACCACAGAGATGACCAACAAACAGAGGAACAGGAGAAGAGGACTAGGCAGGTAGTGCAGGAATTCCTGTGGCCATTCACTGCAAAATAGACCTTTGGATACAGCTGGATGCATTTGGGGGAAATGGTCTCTCAGAGGAAAGTAGCGTCAGCCAATTTCATTGTATAACAATTTGCTCTGCTGCATGGAAAAGGAGGTACAAGTGTGAGAAAGCTATAGTAATGGGGCGGCACAGTGAATCAGTGTTAACACTGATGCCTCACAGTACCAGGGACACAGGTTCACTTCCAGACTCAGGCAACTGTTTGTGTGGAGTTTGCAAATTCTCCCCACATCTGCGTGGGTTTCTGCCAGCTGCTCTGGTATCCTCCCACAGTCCAAAGATACACAGGTTAGGTGGATTGGCCCATGCAAAATTGCCAATAGTGTCCAGATATGTGTACATTAGGTGGATTAACCATGGGAAATGCAGGGTTACAGGAATAGGGTAGGGAGGGTGCATATGGTTGGGATGACCTTTGGAGGGTCAGTGTGGACACATTGAGCTGAATGGCCTGCTTCCAACTGTAGGGATGCTGGGATTCTATAAGAAATTCAATCCTAAGGGGAATAGATAGATACTTTTCTGTGGCTGCAGTCAAACCTCCAGGATGGTACATTGCCTCCCATGTGCTTGGGTCTAGAAATGTCTTGAAGAGGCTACAGGACATTCTGAAGTGGGACGTTGGTTGTGGTACATGTCGGTAGCAACAACATAGGTAAAGTAAGGGTCCTAAAAGTAGAATACATGGGGCAAGGAAGTAAATTAAGAAGTCATACCTCAAAAGTAGTGATCTCGGGATTATGAACAGTGACTGGTACTAGAAGGATATATCAGATGATATGTGGCTGGAGTGATAGTGTGAGAGAAAGGATTTCAGAATCCTGGAACACTGGGACTTGTTCTGGGGAGTTGCAATACAAGGTGGGCAGGATTAAACCCCTGGCAGGACCAGAACTGATGTCCTAGGGGGAGAATTTGGTCGTGCAGTTGGGTAGGGCTTAAACTAAAATGGCAGGGGGTGGGAAACAGGAAAAGGGAAACAAGGGAAAATAACAAAATAAAGTATGGAAAATAAGAAAAATGATAAACAGAGAATTCAAGGGTATGAATCAAACAGGGCCACAGTAATGTGAACAGGACCAAGGATCTTAAGAAGACAAACCTTAAAAGACCAGCCTTGTGTTCTAATACATGGAGCATTCGCAATAAAGTGGATTTCTAAATCACACAAATAGATATAAATGGATATGATATAGTTGATATTATGGAGACCGGACTGCAGAGTGGCCAAGGCATATTCAGGTTTTAGGAAAGACAGACAAAATGAAAAGGAGATGGGATAGCATTGCTAGTTAAATAAGAGATTAGCACAGTTGTGAGGAAGGATATTAACTCCAGTGAAGTGGAATCTGTATGGATAGAGCTTATAAACACTAACTAGGGGGTTATATATAGGTCCCTAAACTGTAGTGGTAATGTTAGGGAAGGCATTAAGCAGAAAATTAGAGGCACAAGCAATAAAGGTATAGCTGTAATTATGGAGAACTTTGATCTGTATACAAATCAGGCAAATCAAATGAGTAACAATGACATGGAGGAAGAATTTTTGCTGTGTGTACAATATGTTGAGAAATAAACTTGAGAACAGGCCATCCTAGACTAAATATTGTATAGTGAGAAAGGAATAATTAGTAATCTAGCTCTGCAATGTCCCTTGAGGAATAGTGACCATAAAATGCAAGCATTCTCTATTAAGATGGAGAGTGACGTAGTTAGTTCTGAGACTAGGGACTTGAATCTAGACAAAGGAAATGCAATGGTGTGAGGCACGAGCAGGGACTGTTGGCAACATTACTTGAAGTATAATGGTGGATAGCCATTGGCAAACATTTAAAGAGTGCATGGAGGAACTGCAACAATTGTTCATTCCTGTCTAACACAAAAATGAAATAAGAAAGGTGGCCCAACCATGGCTACCAAAGGAAATTAGTGATAGTATTATAACCACAAAGAGTTATACAAATTTACCTGCTCCTGCTTCTATTTCCTATGTTTCTAATCCCTGCTGGAAAGTGGATGCTAAGTAAGGATATGATAGGACCAGGCTTACTTGAACTCCATCATCGAACAGTTTGGCAACAATCAACATCCAAGCTCTCTCATACAGAATAGTCAATTAGATGAACCACTCAGCCTATGTCATTGCTTGTAAGAGAGGGAGAGAGAACATTGGTAAGTATAAGGGTATTTATATGCTAAAATAATGCAATGTTGACACACACTATTTGGTATACCTACTATGAGAATTTTCCATAGTTATGTCCCTCATATTGCGTTCAAGAATTCCCCTTACTTAGTTTTTCTTCATTCAAAAGCTTATGGGAAATACATTAAAGTTTCCAAATGTTCATGAAACTTACATAATGGTCAGAATATTAACCCCCCCCACCTCACCCCATAACCATAACACCATAACAATGGAAGCTAGAAAGTTACATAATAAACCATGAATTGACATTCAATCAAGTAATACAATACACACAGCTATATTATTAGGCAGAAGTCCGGTCACATTTGGATTAGCTGTACTTTTCTAGTATTATAAACAATGACATTCTTTCAAAAAGGAACTTACAAAAGTGATGCTTATTTTCAGTGCAAAAACTGAAGAGCTGCAGCCTGGCTTCCACTTTTCCATGCAATTCACTTCAGAAGAAATTAACACTTTTAAGAGTCAACACAGCAGAGTCACAGGATTCTTTTCTTTGAAGACTGTTTTGACACATTGTTGATATTCAGTGAATGCACCAAAAGGCTTGGGGATTAATATAGTCATATCCCTCGCCAACTGGCAGATTTTCAGAACAGTAGCCATCAATAATTTCATGCTAGGACCATTTGATGGGACGTGAACCATCCAGCACTGGAATGTCAGCATTCCTGGCCGCTGTGTTTTCACAGTTGTGCCCTCTGTTTAGACACCAGCCATTAATAGAAACTCCAGCACCTGCCTTGCACACCTCATTCAACTAAGTCTTACAGCTTCTCTTAAGGAAGCAAAGTTCTTTTAACCCCTTGTCATCACAAGGATTTTCCATTTTTACATGAGGAGGGATTTGAAGCAACTATTTTGATGTTGATTATTTAAGTGTTAAAAAAAATTACAACATAATTCTTACAAATTGATGTGTGTTACAATGCCACATTTTCATTGGTTTTAGAAAACAAATCTTTATTTGCACAACTTTCAAACCAAATGTTTGAGAATGCTCCATCTAAACAATAGTTGTACGGTACATTTCTAAAACTTTTCACCGAGCTTTATAATGAATCTTACACATAGATTGCAGATATTTTGTAATGAACTGCTTTTGTAATTAATTTTAGGCTACTTCTGTGTATGAAGAAACCTAAGAGATCGCACCTCCATACCAAACAAAGTATTTATTTGTCTCAAAGCAGCCTGAGTTTTTTTAAATTTAAAATTCATGAAGCTTTTACTATCTACATGCAAAAGCACAGGAAGAAAAGGAAACCTTTGAAGCTTTGGAAAGTTAATAATGATGGGTAATAGAGCATTGGAACCACATTGGCAGGAAACTACGCTCAGCGGTAAAAGTTTTGCTTTTTGTTTGGTCGTCCTTTTTCGATTGTTGCTGACAGTATAATAGATTGAATACAAACGAACAAATATTTTAATCATTTGATTATTTTTTGGCCTGGAAATTGTTTCAAATTATTTATAGCTCATTTATCTAAAATAGATTTTCTGTAATAGTTAGATATTTTTCTCAATGACTGTGTGTCAAACTTAACTTTATGGAAGACATATGGTTAGTTTTCAAAATGTAAGCAACTTTCATTCCAATGTGAGGTACGTTACAGAAGTGACTTTTTTCTTTTACTCCCATCAATCTTCTCTTCTATTACCTTGAAAGCCTGGTTTATGCTGAATTATGGTACAGAATTATTGCTTGTGCTCTTGATTTCTTACCTAACTCGATTTCTCACACATGTGTAAGCCTCAGCAATAATATTTGTCTGTGTTAGGGCTATCACACATGCTAAGTGAGAGCTAATGTACTACAATTTTGTCTAATGCATTATACAACTTACACTAATTTATGTTTGGATTCCAAACATTTCTGGAGGAAGTATTCTAATTTAATGCATTAGTTAATACATGGAAACACAGATTTAAAAGCTCAGATGGAAAATGGTCAAAATTGTGAATGATACTGCAAATTAGTGGTATGGAGGACATAAAGAAGGTTATCTAAGATGACAAAGAGATCTTGATCAATTGGGTCAACGGACTGAAGAATGGCAAATAGAGATTAATTTGGATAAATGCGAGGTTTTACATTTTGGTAAAACAAAAAAAGACAAGACTTATACAACTTATACGATTAAAATAGGGCCTTCGGCAGTGTTGTAGAACAGAGAGATCTAGGGGTTCAGGTACATAATTCTTTGAAGTTTGCGTCACATATAGATAAGGTAAAGAAGCAGGTGGCTGGAGGAACACAGCAAGCCAGACAGCATCGGGAAGAGAAGTCAATGTTTCAGATATAACCCTTCTTCAGGAATGGAGATACGAGTGGGGGGGCAACTGCAGATAAAGGGAGGGGATGGGTTTTGGGTGAGGAGAGGGACAGAATGGTGAGGTAGTGATAGGTGAACACAGGTAGTGGGTACGACTTGGTTGGTCAATTGGAGGAATTAATCTGATTGGTAGCTAGAAGGAAGGGTCAGTCGGTGGAATGGAAGATAAGGGGAGGAGCTGGAAAGGGAGTCGGGGGATGTGTGGGAAGGTTATTTGTAATTGGAGAACTCAATGTTGAGTCCTCCAGGCTGTAGGCTGCCCAAGTGGAAGATAATGTGTTGTTCCTCCAATTTGCTGTCTGATTCATTCTGTCAATGGAAGAGGCCAAGAATGGACATGTCAGAGACGGAATGGGAAGGGGAATTAAAATGGCTCAGTTCTACCTGTTTCCCTAGATCCACAAGCCCAACTGCCTCAGTTGACCCATTGCCTGCTCCTGCCCTACCATTTCTTCCTACCTCGACACTATTCTCTCCCTCTTGGTCCACGCAGTTCCCCCTGACATCCAGGTTACAAATGACATCATCCACGTCTTTGAAAACTTCCAGTTCCCTGGCCCCCAGCACTTTATCTTCACATTGGAAGTGCAGTCCTTAAACACATCCATTCCCCACAATGACAGCCTGCAGGCCCTCAGCTTCTTCCTCTCGAACAGAGTCATCCAGTCCTCCTCCGCCTCATTGAAATAGTCCTCCCCCTCAATAACTTCTCCTATATCCTCCAAATCCAGGGGGTGGCTATGGGCACTCGCATTGGCCTTAGCTATGCCTGCCTCTTTGTTGGCTATGTCGAACAGTCTGTCTGCAGTACATACACAGGCACTATGCTCCAACTCTTCCACTGTTACATCGATGACTGCATCGGTGCAGCATCCAGTACCCAGGCTGAATGGAGCAGTTCATCAACGTCACCCACAACATCCACCCCACCGTCAAATTCACGTGGTCTATCTCAGACACCTCCCTCTCCTTACTTGACCTCTCCACTTCTATCTCCAGCAACAGTCTCAGGACTGACATTTATTTTAACTCACAGAGTCCCATAACTACCTGGACTACATCTCCTCCCACCATGCATTCTGCAAAAACTATATCCCATTTTCCCACTTCCTCTATCGCTGTCACATCTGCTCTGACAATGAGATGTTCCACTCCCAAGCATCCCACTCCCAAACATTGTCCTATTTCAAATAACATTATTTTTCCCCCTCTGTCATCCAGACAGCCCTCCACTGTGCCTCTTCTATTCCCTGAGCCATTGCTCTAATCCCGCCCCCCCTCCAAATATAATAACGACAGGGTTCCCCTTGCCCTCACCTTCCACTCCACTAGTCTCCCCATTCAACCTATCATCCTCAAACACCTCCGCCAACCTCAACTGGACGCCACCACCAAGAACATCTTCTCCTCTCCATCCCTCTCTGCCTTCCGCAAGGACTATTTCTTTCATCACTCCTTGGTTTGTGCCACTCTCTCCACGAATCCCCTTGATACCTTCCCCTGCAACCATATAACAAGCAAAATCTGTCGGCACACCAACCCCCTCATCTCCATCCAGTCCTTCCGGGTGAGACAGAGGTTCACCTGCCTCTCCTCCAACCTAGTTTACTGCATCTGGTGCTCCCAAAGTTCTCTTCTTTATATCAGTCAGACCAAATGTAAACTAAGGGCATGTTTCACTGAGCATCTCAGCTGAGCCCACAAGGGACAGCATGATCTCCCAGTCACCACCCATTTCAATTCCCCTTCCCATTCCCTCTCTGACATGTCCATCCTCAGCCTCCTCCATTGCCACAGTGAATCAGACAGCAAATTGAAGGAACAAGACTTCTTCCGCCTGGCTAGTCTACAGCCCGAAGGACTCAACATTGCGATCTTAAATTTCAAATAACCTTCCTCCCATCCCCTGACTCCCTTCCCAGCTCCACCTCCTCCCTTCCATTGCACTGACTGACCCCTCATTCCAGCTACCAGTTAGATTCATTCCTCCCATCGATCCACCAACTGTGTTCATCTATCACTACCTCACCATTCCACCTCTCTTCCCAACTCAAAACCCTCCCCCTCACCTTTATCTGCAACTCCCCCTACCCTTACCTCCAATGTTATATCCAAAACATTGACTTCTCCATTTCCTGATGCTGCATTGCTTGCTGTGTTCATCCAGCCACCTGCTTGTCGACTCTGGATTCCAGCATCTGCAGTTCCTTTGCCTCACGTATAGATAAGTGGGTAAGAAGGCATTTAGCATGCTTGCCTTCAGTGCTCAGCCCTTTAAATATAGGAGTTGGGACGTTGTGTTGAGGATGTAAAGGATATTGATCTGAGGTATTGTGTCCAGTTCTGGTCTCCCTGTCGGAGGAAAGATATTAAGCTGGAGAGGGTTCAGCAGAGATTTACTAGGATATTGCTGGGAATGAAGAGTTTGAGTTATAAGGAAAGGCTGGATAGGTTGGGACTTTTTCACTGGATGTAGGAAGTTGAGAGTGACCTTATAGAGGTTTATAAAATAGTGAGGGGCATGGATAAGGTGAATGTCTTTTCCCTAGAGTAGGGGAATGACAAGACTAGGGGGCATCTTTTTAAGGTGAGAAGAGAAAGATTTAAAAAGGAGATGAGAGGCAACTTTTTATACAGTATGTGGAATGAGCTTTCAGAAGAAGTGGTGGATGCAGATTCAGTTATAACATTTAAAAGACATTTGGATTAGTACATGAACAAGAAGTGTTTGGCAGGTTATGGGTCAAGTGTAGGCAGGTAGGGCTAGTTTAAATTGAGGAGAAAGTGAGGGCTGCAGATGCTGGAGATCAGAGCTGAAAATGTGTTGCTGGAAAAGCGCAGCAGGTCAGGCAGCATCCAAGGAACAGGAGAATCGACGTTTCGGGCATAAGCTCTTCTTCATTCCTCATTCCTGAAGAAGGGCTTATGCCCAAAACGTCGATTCTCCTGTTCCCTGGATGCTGCCTGACCTGCTGCGCTTTTCCAGCAACACATTTTCAGCGCTAGTTTAGATTGAGACTATGATTAGTATGGACTGCTTGGACTGAAAGGTCTGTTTCCATGCTGTATGATTCTATGACTATATGCAAATATTCCCATACAAGCTAGCTGATGGTCCCTCAATCTGAGATGTAACTCAGTGCTTTAAGATTCTGCCATGGGTTATCAAGTAATAGAATAGGCCAATTTGCCACTAATAGACCTTTGAGCACATGGTGAAAGATGTCCCAGAAGCTCATAGGCTCAGGAATGCAGGAATTACTTACATTTCTATTAATTTTTGCCATCCGCTCTGCCCTCATTATTAAGGTTCAGTCTCTGAGGAGTCACAAATCATGTTGAAAAGTGTGCAATTATCAGTATTTATCTGCCCTTCTGACTTTATGATAGAGGGAAGATCATTAATGAAGCAACTGAAAATGATTAGGCCTAGGACACTGCCCTCAGGAATTTCAGCAGTGCTGTCCTGAAGCTGACATGATTGACCTTCAACAATTACAACCATCTTCTTTAGTGCCAGGAAAAACTTCAAAAAGCAGCCAATTTTTTTTCTGATTCTCATTGATTCCAGTTTAGTTGTGGCTCCTTAATCAACTACTGCCTTGTTGTCAAGGGTACTCACTCTCATATCATCTTTTGACCATGTTTAGATCAAGGCCGTAATGAATGCAGGAGCTGATTGGTCCTAATGGAGCCCAAACTGGGGTTCAGTGAGCAGGTTTATCCTGAGCAAATACTTTGATAATGATTGAGAGGTTGTTGACAGAACTCTATTGGATTGTCTTGCTTTGTGTCTACAGGACACCCAAGCAATTTTCTACAATTTTGGTTAGATGCTAGTGTACAATTGGTACTGAAATAGCTGAGCTAAGGGTATCGTTGGATTTGGAGAACATGTCTTCAGCACTATTGTTAGTTTGTTTCTCGGGCCCATACTCTATCAAGTTACTTCAGCTATTTCTTGATAATGACATAGAATGAATCAAATTGCCTGGTATCTGTAATGTTGGGAACCTGCTGAGAATCTTCCACTCAGCACCTCTGGATGAAGATGGATGTAAATGCTTCAGCTTTGCCTTATTTGTTATGCTCCCTATCAATGGAGGTGAGGGTATTTGTGGAGCTCCTCCAGTTGATTGCTTAATTGTCCACCACTATGCATGACTTGATCTGACATGACTGCAGGGCTCAGATCTGAACAGCAAGTTCTCAATTTGATGCTACAAATGGTATAACAGCTGCAGAAAGGCAGTTCGAGGGGGATCTGCCTTTAGAGGTAGTATGGGCTGAAGTCAGAAATAGGAAAGGTGCAGTCACCTTGTTGGGTGTTTACTATAGGCCCCCCAATAGCAGCAGAGATGTGGAGAAACAGATTGGGAAACAGATTTTGGAAAGGTGCAGAAGCCACAGGGTAGTAGTCATGGGTGATTTCAACTTCCCAAATATTGATTGGAAGCTCTTTAGATCAAGTAGATTGGATGGGGCGGTGTTTGTGCAGTGTGTCCAGGAAGCTTTTCTAACACAGTATGTAGATTGTCCGACCAGAGGGGAGGCCATATTGGATTTGGTACTCGATAATGAACCGG
>NC_057710.1:70398996-70415315 GCF_004010195.1 Chiloscyllium plagiosum
CCCTTTACCTAAATTGATTCCATTTAGGTAGTAATCTGCCTTCCTATTCTTGCCACCAAAGTGGATAACCATACATTTATCCACATTAAACTGCATCTGCCATGCATCTGACCACTCACCTAACTTGTCCAGGTCACCCTGTAATCTCCTAACATCCTCATCACATTTCACCCTGCCACCCAGCTTTGTATCATCAGCAAATTTGTGAATGTTATTACTAATACCAAGCATGTGGATGAGGGTAGAGCAGTGGATGTAGTGTACATGGATTTTAGTAAGGCATTTGATAAGGTTCCCCATGGTAGGCTTATGCGGAACGTCAGGAGGCATGGGATAGAGGGAAATTTGGCCAGTTGGATCGAAAACTGGCTAACCGGTCGAAGTCAGAGAGTGGTGGTAGATGGCAAATATTCAGCCTGGGGCCCAGTTACAAGTGGAGTTCCGCAGGGATCAGTTCTGCTGTTTGTAATTTTTATTAATGACTTGGATGAGGGAGTCGAAGGGTGGGTAGGTAAATTTGCAGATGATACGAAGATTGGTGGAGTTGTGGATAGTGAGGAGGGCTGTTGTCGACTGCAATGAGACTTAGATATGATGCGGAGCTGGGCTGAGGAGTGGCAGATGGAGTTCAACCTTGCCAAGTGTGAGGTTGTCCATTTTGGAAAGACAAATAAGAATGCGGAATACAGGGTTAACGGTAGGGTTCTTAGTGAGGTGGAGGAACAGAGGGATCTTGGGGTCTATGTTCATAGGTCTTTGAAAGTTGCCACTCAGGTGGATAGAGCTTGTAAGAAGGCCTATGGTGTATTAGCGTTCATTAGCAGAGGGATTGAATTCAAGAGTCGTGAGGTGATGTTGCAGCTGTACAGGACTTTGGATAGGCCACATTTGAAGTACTGTTTGCAGTTCTGGTCGCCTCACTTTAGGAAAGATGTGGAAGCTTTGGAGAGGGTGCAGAGAAGATTTACCAGGATGTTGCCTGGAATGGAGAATAGGTCGTACGAGGATAGGTTGAGAGTGCTAGGCCTTTTCTCACTGGAACGGCGAAGGAGGAGGGATGACTTGATAGAGGTTTATAAGATGATCAGAGGAATAGATAGAGTCGACAGTCAGAAACTTTTTCCCCGGGTACAACAGAGTGTTACAAGGGGACATAAATTTAAGGTGAAGGGTGGAAGGTATAGGGGAGATGTCAGGGGTGGGTTCTTTACCCAGAGATGGTGGGGGCATGGAATGCGCTGCCTGTGGGAGTGGTAGAATCAGAATCTTTGGTGACCTTTAAGCGGCAATTGGATAGGTACATGGATGGGTGCTTAAGCTAGGACAAATGTTCGGCACAACATTGTGGGCCGAAGGGCCTGTTCTGTGCTGTATTGTTCTAAATGCTGTTTGTCACACAAGTAACCCTGTGGTGTAGCTTCACCAGTTTGACACTTCATTTTTAAATATGCCTGGTGCTGTTACTGGCATGCTGACCTCTACTCTCCATTGAACCCCAGTTGATCTTTTGGCTGGATCTTAATGATAAAGTGGGGCAATATGCCAGGCCATTAGGTTTACAGATTGCATTGTGTTCTGTTGCTTCCGATGCCCCACAGTGACTCATGCAATCCCAGTCCTGAGTTGTTAGAACTGTTTGAAGTCATTCCCATTTAACACGGTAATAGTGCCTCTCACCACAGTGCAAGGTTTCCTCAATATTTGGATAAGAATTCCTACCATTCCTATCATGGACACACACAGCTGTAACGATTAAATTAATGAGGTCAAGCAGGTTCATCCCTCTTGTTGGTCAGGGTTAGGGTTAGCGTTAGCGTTAGGATTAGGGTTAGGATTATGGTTAGGGTTCAATCATTCATTATGATCTTGTCTGATCATCCAACTTAGTACTCTGTGATGGCTTTCCCCTCATACCCTTTGATTCATTTAGCCCTGATTACAGAGCCAAAACAACAGAAAATGCCAGAGAAAAGAATAATCAACTTTTATTGTGCTCCCTGGTCATAATGAACATTGAATAATGCATTTCTTTATGGTTACCATGAAACAACAGTCAATTTCAAGTGTTGCATTATATTCAGTACAGAGAAGAATCAAAAAGATCCCCAATTGTAGGGAACTGTTGTAACAAGGAGAGATGTGGAGCGATTGTTTCCTTTTATTGGAGAGTCCAGGACAAGAAGGCAAGAAAAATAATTTCTTCTCTCAGAGGGCTATGAATTGGTGGAAATCTTTACTACAGAGGGCTGTCAAGGCTGAATCGATTACTGTTTTCAAAGCTAAGATAGACAGGTTTTTAACTATTAAAAGAATCAAGGTTTATGAGGAAAAGGCAAGAAGTTGAGATATGGATTATCAGATTAGCCATGATCTAATTGAATGGTAGGGCAGATTTGATGAGCCAAATTGCCAATTTATAGGAATATAGTAACAGGTGTAAGCCATTCAGCCTCTTGAGCCTGGACTGCCATTCAATAATATTCAGGGCCTTGAGTATAGAAGTTAGGAAGTTATGTTGCAGTTGTACAGGATGTTGGTGAGGCTGCACTTGGCGTATTGTGTTCAGTTTTGGTCACCTTGCTATAGGAAGGATGTCACTAAACTGGAAAGAGTGCAGAAGAAATTTACAAGGATGTTGCCAGGACTCAATGGTCTGAGTTAGAGGGAGAGGTTGGACAAGCTAGGAGTTTTTTTCTTTATAACGTAAAAGAATGAGGGGGAATCTTAGAAGTGTATAAAGATCATGAGAGGCATGGATAAGGTGAATGGACTCGGTCTTTTTCCCAAGGTTGGGGAATCAAGGACTAGAGGGCATCAGTTTAAGGTTAGAGGGAAAAGAATAAAAGGGAATCTGAGGGGCAACTTTTTTACGCAGAGGGTGGTATGCATATGCAATGAGCGGAAGGGTTGAGCCGGATATATTAACAACATTTAAAAGTCATTTGGCCAAATACATGGATAGGAAAGGTTTAGAAGGATATGGGGCAAGTACAGGGAAATGGTGTTAGCACTGATGGACATTTTGGTCGGCATGGACCAGTTTGGGCCAAAGGGCCTGTCTCTGTACTATAACACTCTATGATTCTCTATGAATCTAAGATCATAGCTGATCCGTGGCCTAATTTAATATGCCTGCCTTGGGCCCATATCACTTGATACCTCGTTTAATAAAGAAAAGGTCCATCTCAGATTTAAAGTTAACAATTGAATTAATATGTACGGCTATTTAAGGAAAGGTTTTCCAAACCTACCATACTTTCTAACACCTCTCCTGGATGGACTGGCCTTAATTCTTAGACTATGCCCCTAGTTCTAGAATCTTTAACCAGTGGAAATAATTTATCTACCCTGTCCTTCCCTGTTACTATCCTGAAGAGCTTGATTAGGGATCACCCCTTAACCTTTTAAGTTAAAAATCACACAATGCCAGGTTATAGTCCAACAGGTTCATTTGGAAGCACTAGCTTTCAGAGAGCTGCTCCTTCATCAGGTGGTTGTGGAGAATAAGATTGTAAGACACAGAATTTATAGCAACAATATACAGTGTAGTGTAACTGAAATTATATATTGAAAAAGACCTGGATTGTTTGTTACATCTGTCATCTTTTAGAATGACCATGTTGGTTTCAGTTCTTTCATATGTAAATAACAAAACTTTTTTAAAAGTTACATTCTCATGTGAACTTTCACAATTGGTGTCATGTCAGCCCAGATAATGCATTGAAGGTGTGACTGCCCTGTGTGAGACTGTCTGTGCCACAATGGTCAAACTAATTCTTTTAATTTAACTTGTAATTCATTAATTTAATTTAATTTAATTTAATTAAACTTTTAAATTCTCGAGAATAAAGGCTTAATTTGTCTAATTGCACTTCCTAATCCCTGAAGTGCAGGTATCATCTCTGTAAACCTGCACTGAACTCCCTCCAGGGCCAAAACATCCTTTCGAAGTGTGGTATCCAGATCTGCTAACAGTACTCAAAGTGGGGTCTAACTCAGGTTTTGTATAACTGCAACATAATGTCTGCATATTGATATTCCAGCCCTTTAGATATGAAGGTCAACATTCCATTAACCTTCTAGATTATGTTTTGACCTGTTTGTGGCATTTTAAAGAGCGACACACCAGAACCCCCGATCTTATTAGTCTTCTGCTGTACTTAATTTTGTGTCTTTTGAAAAAAACCTAATTTTTTTCAATCAAAAATGGATTGCTTATGTTAGAATCCATTCGCCACAGCTTTGCCCATACATCTAATCTATCAATATCCTGTTGTAATTTTATGCTGTCATCCACTATTGCAATAACCTCACAGAGAGTGGTATACCATCACCAAGTTACCCTTTATTTACATGTGGAGAGTCCTTGACACTAATCCAGCTCCCTCAGAGCCGACTCTCAGAGTGAACAGAATCTCTGACACTCTTGCTTATATCTGTCAGCCAGAGCTCCATAATTGGACTGACATTTCCAATCGGGGCACTCATATTCTGTGAGGTCCAGCTGGATGACCTCATTAAAATCACTGCATCTACAATGCTACCCAAATTTATGTCATTCGCAAATTTAGGTATTTGACATTTTATGTCATTATCGAAGTCATTAATGAGTACTATGAATAACTTAGATCCCAACACTGATCCTGATGTGTTACCCATCACTTCCTCCCAATTTGAGCCTTTTCCCATTATTCCAACTCTCTGTTTCCTGCCACCCAATCAATTTCCTATCCATGTCAGTAATTTGTCCTCAAATCCATGTAATTTTACCTTAGCTAACAGTCTTGTGTGTGGGACTTTACCAAAAACCTTCTGGAAGTCCAGATAAACAACATCCTTTGACTAACCTATGTCCACCACCTTTGTGACTTCTTCAAAATCTCTATGAAGTCTATCAAACATGACCTATCCTGCATGAATCTACACTTACTTTCCTTGATTAGTTGAATTTTTTTAGGGATGATCAGTTGCCCTATCCTCGATAATAAACTCCAACAATTTATCTACCACAGATGTTAGGCTAATGGTCGGTATTTCTCTGATTTCCCTCTGCCACCCTTCTTAAAGAACAGAGTGACATGGGCAAATTGCCAATCCAGAGGTACGACTGCTGAATCGAGGAACTTTGAAAAATGATGGTTAGGATATTGGATATGTGCTCTCCTGCCTCCTTTAATACCTGTGAATGGAAATCATCAGGTCCTGGGGATTTTTAATTCTTCAGGTTCATTAATTTCCCTATTATTGATGATTTACTTAAGCTAATGGTTTTTAGAATCTGTTCCTGATACTCTGTTAATTTCTTTGGGACTTTCACCAAGCTATCTGACATGGCTGCTACTTCTATGTTTCATGATCTAAAGACTGGAGAAATGTTTTTCAGTTTGGGAGAGAGAAATGTTATAGAATTATGCAAGATTTTTAAGAAAAATTTTTTAAAAGCCCAAAATATTACTTTGCATTAACTTACAGAAGTAGAAATTGGAAAGCAGATTAAGAGAAGAGTATTTCTAGCACCAAGATCAGGTATATTTTGCACAAAAGCTGATAAACATGAGGAACAAAGTTTTAGATAAAATAATCATAGTGAAAATTATGATGTTCTCATGGAGTGATGCTCCGATTGATTTTAATGAATGTATTTAAAGAATCTGAATGGTTTCACTCATCCATAATTATCTTGAAATCTTGTAATTGTCTTCATAAACTTGATTTGTAGTTATTTCGCAAAAGCATCATGGACTGTTACTGCACTTTGTGTCGTAAATTGGAGAGCTCACAGAGTACAGTGTGATTCTGTATTGTATCCAGTACATGCTTAATAATGAAAAGAATTCATTGTGCACCCTGTGGTCTGCTGTCCCAGAATACTTTATACATAAGGTCATGTTTCAGTTCGTAGTGAGCTGAAATACTGTTTTGTATAAGGCACAAGAGATTAACTTTTAACAATCTTGTCCTTGCTGAAAATTGACGTGTGAGCTGGCATTGATCACTGATCAAGAAGTATGAATTGAACCTGACATGGATTTGCTCATTGCTAGATGAAAAGTACTGAGGTGGAA
This sequence comes from Chiloscyllium plagiosum, assembly GCF_004010195.1. Lineage (NCBI taxonomy): Eukaryota > Metazoa > Chordata > Chondrichthyes > Orectolobiformes > Hemiscylliidae > Chiloscyllium > Chiloscyllium plagiosum. The sequence continues at coordinate 70,405,062 of NC_057710.1, forward strand.
CCTACACTCGACCAACAAACGTCGCGTGCCCGAAACATCGATTCTCCTACTCCTCGGATGCTACCTGACCTGCTGTGCTTTTCCGGCACCACACTCTCGATCCTGATCTCCATTTTCTCACTTTCTCCTATTTTGACATTGTTAGTCATGTTAGATCATGGTTAGTCTGATTGTGGTAGAAAGTGAGGACTGCAGATGCTGGAGATCAGAGCTGAAAATGTGTTGCTGGAAAAGCGCAGCAGGTCAGGCAGCATCCAAGGAGCAGGAGAATCGACGTTTTGGGCATGAGCCCTTCTTCAGGAATGAGGAAAGTGTGACACATTTTCACTCTGATCTCCAGCATCTGCAGTCCTCACTTTCTCCTTTAACAACCTGGGAACCAGTCACATTGTTGTGGGCAGCATAAAGCTTTTATCGCCAACAACTTGTCATCACTCCACAATCCAGCTACCTGTTGCTGGCTGAACCTCACTTTGTACATGCCCCTTGATGCCTGATCATCTACAGCTCATCTTTCCTCACTGGTTGGACAAACAGCAGCGTAAATGATACTAATGGTAAGTATTTGCAGCTTGCTGTTCAAACTTTCAGCAATCCCTTCCACAGTTCTTGGTATTTAAACCCATCCTTTCCCATTTCAGTCCACAATGAAAAGGATGGAGAAATGAAAAGATATCGTCTGTATAATGGACTACCCCTAATGCGCTGGAGAAGGTGGCGGTGAGCTGCCATTGCAGTCCTGGTGCAGTAAGTACAAACTACAACGGTGTAAGGAACGGAGTTCCTGGTTTTTGACCAAATAACACAGATGGAAAAATGATACATTTTCGAGACATAATTGTGTGCGACGTGAAGAGGAATTTGATGGTATTCCAATGTAACTATCCTTGATCTTCTAGCTAGTAGAGGTTGGAGTTTGGGAATGTGCTGTTGGAGGAGTCTTGCAAAGTTACGACAGTGCATCTTATGGGATGGTATATCCAGCTACAATTATGTATTGGTGTTGCTTGGGGTTAAAGGTGATGGATAGGGTGCCAATCAAAGAGATTAATCTGTCTTAACCTTCTTCCACCTATCGCATTTCCAACGCTCCTCCCCCAAGTCCCTCCTCCCTACCTTTTATCTTAGTCTAGTCTGATTGTGGTCAAAATTCCACATTCCTGTATTCCCCAATAACCTCTGACTTCCTTGTTAATCAAGCATTTACCTACCTCAGCTTTAAAGGACTCTGCTTCTACAGCTCTAAGGGAAGAGTTCCAAAACCCCTTCTTATGTCTATGCTAATTGAAAGACATCTTATTTTTAAATAGAGTCTCCTCATTCTAGTTTCTTTCACAAATATCCTCATGATAGGGTAAATAGACAAGGTGTTTTCCCTGGGTTAGAGGAGTCCAGAACTAGTGGGCATAGATTTAGGGTGAGGGGGAAAATATTTGAAAGGGACGTAAGAGGCATCTTTTTCATGCAAAGGGTGGTGCATGTATGGAGTGAAGTGGTGGAGGCTGGTACAATTACAACATTTAAAAGGCAGATGCGTATATGAATAGGAAGGGTTCAGAGGGATATGAGCCAAGTGGTGGCAAGTGGGACTAGATTTATTTAGGATATCTAGTAGGCATGGACAGGTTAGATTGAAGGGTCAGTTTCTGTGCTGCATATCCCTTTTACTCTATGTGAATAGTATATATTTAACTGTAAAATCAAAGGAATGGTTATTGCTCATGGAACTCACTGTGAGATAGGCAAGTCTGAGATTTTATGAGCAACAATGTAAAAATGCGATTCTCCAAGGATGTCAAAAAAAGATGCCTATAAAAGTGTTGTGATCTCCATGGAACTAACTTCCTCAAAGGACCTTAAGGCATTTGCCTGATGCCAGGTCAGGGGAGTCTCTCTTGTGCAGCAATTCAAAACTGCCAATCAGAATGAGGTATTCTCACAGTCAGCAAAACAGAAATTCAAAGGTATTGAATCCATTTACTTTGGATTTACAGTTTCAGACAACAAAATTAATGATTTAATTGGTGTAAAGTTAAAATAAAAAATAATTACAAACTAATAATGTGGAACATCTATCATTTCACAAATACAGAATTAATCTGTCGGGTGAGTAAGGTTATTTAACTATAATTAGGAAATATATTTTCCATTAAAACTTCAATTATCAGGAAATGTCAGAGAATTTGAGAAGTACTTTGCATTAGTCTTCACAGTAGAAAACATTAATAGCATTCGAAGAATACTAAATGCAAGTGTGTATGTGTGTGTGTGTGTGTGTATGTGTCTGAGACAAAAAGGCAATTAAATCCCCTCGTCCTGAGGGTTTGCAGGAGGGTTGTATCTAGAGGAAATAGCTACAGAGATAGTTATCTATTACATGTGTCTTCAATCAGATTATTTATTCCTCATCCCTTATTCCTGCATTCTTTATGAAAATGCTTGCCATTTTGGTGGATGAATGGGCAAATTAACTATGTCGTCTTAACATGATCAACTTTTTCTCTTCTAAATTTCTCACCTCAATGTATATAATACTTCTTTAATTTATTTAGTGAAGAGGTTATGATCCATTAAAAGAATATGATTGTTTTCTTGAATTTGTAAATTGCAAATTCACAGATTTTTGAAAAATCATCATAATTTTCCAAATCCATATTTTTCACCTATAGCCTACTTAATGAAAATGGCATTTCATTGATTACTATAGCCATAAGAACAAAAATAATTGTATGGGTTATTTTAAAGAAAATACTATCCTTTTTAAAAATGTTATTATCTTATCATCTCCAAATTGCAACTAATGGAACTCAAAAATTCCTTCATTTTGTGCTGAGCTTTATTACTCACAGAGTCTAGGTAGTATTTAAGCTGGTCTGTTCCATACACTGTTGACATGCAACTGCTGTACAATATGAACATTTAAAAGATTCTACCAACAACACAGTCATCATTGGGCTGAAACATGTTATGACAATTACAATCCTCTCTCTTTCATCCATATCTTCACTTTCTTCTTCTGAATTTTCTGTTTGATGTTTAATTTTGAATAATCTAGTTTAATGTTTAGGACAGTTCATGTCATAATAATACTTTGAATCATACCTGAAACAATGATTGACTCCACCTTAGGCATTTCGGATCTTCATATTTAATCCTCTTTGTTTCTCAAAATTGTCAGAAGCATTTCTGTCTTCATTTCCCTTACTTAAAATTCTACTTTCATACTTTTGTCTGTGTCACACATTTAGACCCTGTCTTGCCAGCACATTAAATTGCATCTCCATTTTCTGTCATTTGACCAGTTGCCCACTTGCACCATAAATACAACTAAAAAAAAGCTATCTAAGGAATAGTTTTTAATGCTTCCAAACGCTGTTCCAATGGTGTGTATTTGCAAATTTGACTCCCATTAAAACTAGAAGTTTGTATGAACCCAACACTTTGGCAAAGCCAGAGGCAGGGTCACTGGACTCAAAATATTGACTCAGTTTTCACTCCAGAGTGGACTCAAAATATTGACTCAGTTTTCACTCCAGAGATGCTGCCAGTACTGAGTTTCTCCAGCAATTTCTATTTTTGTTTCAGATTTCTAGCATCTGCAGTTCTTTGTTTTAACTTAAATACCAGCACACATCAGTGAATTTCCAAACAGAATTTCTGCAGTCTTGCATACAATTTACTGAATCCCATAATTTATTTTTCTAAGGAACTATCTTCAATCTTTCTGAATTTATCTCAATCTGACAATATCTCATAAGTAGTTAATAAATACTCTTTTTGATAGACTTAACAATGGAAGTTAATAATTTGATTAAATCTTCATCCATGACTAAATCATCAGTCTTGAATTCTGAAAAGAATGTGTTTCTTTTCCTGCTTTTGAATAGTAACAAAACAGCCAAGGCCACACCTTGTTTCTTCTTCAGTAAAATAACACCATGGATCCCCATAGTTGCTTCATTCTCTCACAGGTCAAAGCGTTCACATTCAGCAAACAGAGGTGGGGTAATCATGCCCCATTATTTTAGATTGTTATTCAGCTATCTCTCTGAGTTTTTCTCTGTTTACTCTTGGTTAGAATAATGCTTGGAATTACAAACAGCTAACTTTTATATGCTACCAGTGTCAAAAACCAAAAGTTAAAGGTTGTTTCAATAGAGCCAGGCATATGCTTTTCTGATTGGACTTTTACTCCAAATTACCTATTACAACACACCAACCATTTGATTATTATTCTTCATTCACACACATACACACAAACAGTCATGTTTTCACCCAATTATCCCCTAATTATCAAAGCTCCTGTTCCTTAGTTTCACTTGCTTTCAGGTATCTCTGCTAGTCTCTATTAAATGATAAGAACCTCTGATTAATTGCCTGACATTATAGCTTCTTTGTCTTTATTGTACAGCCTAGAAATGCAACTGCCAGCCCTTCAAATGACCTGAAATTCTCTAGTTATTGAAGTGCCATTGAGAAAGTTCACCATTGATGGCATCACTATCAGTCCTTAATAAGGAGCAAAGGAGGAGGTCATCTTGGAATGTAAGTGGGGTGAATTTGTCAGGGCCAGTCAGAGAGCCCCTCGCCATGGGAAGGGCATAAGTTTGCGATAGCAAGCAGGAGGCCAATGGAAGATCAAGTGGGGGCAGCCCTCACTCCAGGCCTACAGGTAGGCTGCTGGCCTAAAAGACCAAGCTCTCTGGTCCACAGATAAGTGAATTTCCTGTCAGCTATCCTGTTACTGCTAAATTACCAGTACAGACAGACACACAATGGGTATGACACCCTCTGACATCCCACCTGATTTTATACCTATTTGTATGTAAGCCTTGTCCCAAGGGGAGCATGAAGTTATTGCATTTAATTATTTTCTATTTAAAAGCAAAGGGTATAATTCTTAAAACTAACAACGTAGGTCTCTCACACATAGCATGACATTTCTGTAGAAAAATGGAATTGGATTATTTTTCTGTATATCCTGTTTTCCATGCCAGTTGGCAGTTACGTACACTATCCTTAGAAGTTCTCTAATAAATGGCACACAGAGCAGGCCATAGAATCAACTTATAGTCTAATTTACTAATTCTAAAACTGACTCCAAGGATAATTAGTTCTTATCCTGTTATTTAATGAAATCATGATATAAAATAAAATGATTTTTCCATCTCACAAGCTTTTACATAATAAAACAGTTTATCATGAAGACTTTTATCAGAACATTTTCCAAAGTTAAGATACTTACTAATACAACATTTCCAACTACCAACCAACATAGGTCCTGAATGTTTCTGTTTGTTATGAATGGCATACCTTTTGTAGAACAAAGATGAGAAGGTAAGACAAAACAAAAATGCAAAGAACTGCAGATGGTTTAAATCAAGAACAAGAACACAAGTTACTGGAAAAGCTCAGCACACCTGGCAGCATCTGGGAAGAAAAATCAGAGTTAACGTTTCGGGTCTGGTGATCCTTCCTCAGGGTCACTGGCCCCGAAATGTTAACTCTGATTTTTCTTCCCAGATGCTGCCAGACATGCTGAGCTTTTCCAGCAACTTCTGTTTTTGTTATTGTTGATGATGAGAAGGTAAGAGGTTATTCAGCCCATTATGTTTCACTGCCTGGATATTCTAAATATAAATCCAAAGCCCAATGTCTTGTAATTCTTTCTGCCTAAACTCTTTTTCAATATGGAATGGCCTCTTCTTCAACTATTTCATAGTTTAAGCAATCTGCAGTCTCTTACATGCGGAAACATTGGACAGAATATTATAGGGGTCTGACCAATGTCGCCTATGGCAAGATTCATGGCAGAAACAGATGGTAAGTCTAGTGAGGCCTATCTTGACATCAGGAGCATATTGTTCCATCTTTTATGCTTTTTGCAAGTGGCATGAAAAGTTTCTCATAAGGCAGTGATGCGTTGTCAATTAAGGAGGGTTGTAGCTTGTTAAATACATTGTCTGAAAACAGCTGGGGCTGTATTCCCTGGAGTGTCGGAGGCTGAGAGGTGACCCTCATTAACATCATGAGGGGCATGGATAAAGTAAATAGGTACGGTATTTTCCCTGGGGTAGGGGAGTTTAGAATAAGATGGTATAGGTTTATGCTGATAAGGAAAAGATATAAAAGGGACCTAAGGGACAACGTTTTCAGGCTGAGGTGGTCTGTGTATGGAATGAGCTGCCAGAGGAAGGGGTGGAGGATGGTACAATTACAGCATTTAAAAGACATCTGGATGTATATATGAATAGGAAGGGTTTGGTGGGATATGGGCTACGTGCTGGCAAATGAGACTAGATTAGATTGGGATATCTGGTCAGCATGGATGAGTTGGATTGAAGGGTCTGTTTTTATGTTGTACACCTCCATGACTCTATGATGATCCAACTCATCTCAGTATTCAGCTTTCTATTTTACCAAACTCTGAATGGTCTCGAGCCAAAGTGCAGCTCAGGCGCAAACCTCCAGACACCAGCTGTATGTACACCTCATCCACAGATTTTGGCATCCAACCTGTGCCAACTCCTCATGACCATCATGGCACCTCTCCAATATACTCTGGTATTCAAAGGACTGAGATATCAAACTCCAAAACTATTCTTGTTTGACAAATTCCCCAACCAAACATTCAAGAATTGTCTGGGGACCAGTTCCTAACTCTTCAGTGATTTTCCATAAAAATTTCTATCTGCAGCATTACATGAGGTGCTGCAAGTTGGTTTTCGAAAGTAAGAATGTATCAATGTATTTAAATTTGCCGATCCTACTATTTTTGAGAGGAAGTACTAAAATCTCAGGGGTCCCAGCCCACTTCCATAGTGATGAATTGACACTGGGAAGATTTTGAATCAGAATTTATTCTAAATTGAGGCCTAAATTTTTGCCCCAGTAACAAGGCTCTCAGTCATATTGAAAGTGATGGACAAGCCTGGAAATGGAAAGTACCACCCCTCAGCAAGGCACTTTCCTTTTCTGCAGCAGAGGAAATTTGCACATGCATGCACAGTTCTTAAAGGCAGCTACCCACTGAAATCATTAGATGCCTCAGCTGAAAAAGGATTTTGGTAGGGTTAGAACATGGAGATTAAATGTGGTTAAAACAGATCTGAACTTTGAACATTTCTTTGTAAAAACAGGGTATTCTATGGAGAAGTAGGTTTTGTGTTTATATCTGGTTCCAAGACACCTTTCAGGAGTTAAAGTGCCTTTGATGGAGGTCAGATGCCCTGATGAATTTGTGCATAAATGTGCATAGCTGAAAAATGTGTTGCAGGAAAAGCGCAGTAGGTCAGGCAGCATCCAAGGAGCAGGAGAATCGACATTTCAGGCATAAGCCCTTCTCCTGAAGAAGGGCTTATGCCCGAAACGTTGATTCTCCTGTTCCTTGGATGCTGTCTGACCTGCTGCGCTTTTCCTGCAACACATTTTTCAGCTCTGATCTCCAGCATCTGCAGACCTCACTTTCTACATAAATGTGCACAACCTCATATTTAAAGTTCATTTGAATTGTGAACAGAACTGACAAAATCAACCATCAAAATTGTCAGAAGTACATGTCGAAGTGATCTGTTGAGAGGTCCTGGCAGATTATTTAAGAGGACCTCTAAAATGGAGCCTATAAGGACCTTTCCCCTTTAAATTCTTGAAAAAAAACACAGAAGTTGATAAGAAGTTTGCTATTTTATTCTGGCTGTTGACATAAGCCAGAGGGTTTCCTTTACTGAATTATTGCTGCAAGACTAGTTTCACAATCATTTATTATCATGTTAAAAAATCACACAACACCAGGTTATAGTCCAACAGGTTTAATTGGAAACACTAGCTTTCGGAGCGACGCTCCTTCATCAGGTGGTTGTGGAGTACACAATTGTAAGATACAGAAGTTATAGCAAAAGTTTACATTGTGATGTAACTGAAATTATACATTGAAAAATATTTTTCAATGAAGGAGCAGCACTCTGAAAGCTGGTGCTTCTAATTAAACCTGTTGGACTATAACTTGGTGTTGTGTGATTTTTAACTTTGTCCACCCCAGTCCAACACCGGTATCTCCGAATCATTTATTATCACAATAGGGTAACTGCCATTACAAAGCTTGATTAACAGCTGTGAGTGCTTGATGTGGGACTATGAATTCCATTGTTTGCTATTATAAGGGATTTTACACTTTGCATGAAATACTTGTTGCTATAGCTGGCAGAAAGTAACTGTAATAAATTAATATTTATGATCTTTTTTCAATGCAGTTAAGTCTACAAATCTGATTTCTTCATCAGTCCTGAGGTCTGCTGATAGTAGATACTGGGGTTAGTTGGCAGTGTTGATATAATGTTAAAATGTGGTGGGTGAGGTAATGGTTTGGCGCTATATTGGTATGGAGCCTGTATGGAGTTTAGCATAGAAAATTTGAGGGGCCATGGCGAATGGGCGGAGGGACATTGTTTGACATGCATCATAAAATGGCATGGGTTGGTATAGCGGGGGCATGGGGAATGTATGGATGGTTGAGAACGCGAGTGGTGTTTCAGGTTTTATTCTTTATTGTTAAACTTTCCCGGAGACACACTTTGTACCCAGCTTGTGGCATCCTCTGCTGTCATTCCATATTTACTTAACCTGAATTCTAATGTAATTCAGCCTTTAGACTGGAAATGCAATGTCTGGGCAGCCAGAGTTGGGTTCACAGAGCTGGGAATTCTCCTGACTCTGCACAACTGACTTGGGAATAAAAAATCTGAACCTGAATGTTCTATCAGCAATCCTAGGTAAACCTATTATTGGAGACATAACCGGTAACTCCATTTTCTATACTGGACTTTTACAATTCTTAGGCATGATCTAAGAAACCCATTTTCCAATTTATATTAATTCTGGCTTCTCACTGTATACAAGTCTCAGATCCAAATGTGCTCTATATTAGGATAACCTTTTATTTAAAAAATATAATTTTACAAATTAACGTCATGAGTGGCAGATGGAGTTTAATTTAGATAAATGTGATGTGTTGTATTTTAGATAAGGCAAATCAGGGCAGGACTTATACACTTAATGATAGGGTCTTGGGGAGAGTTGGCAAACAAAGAGACATGGATGCAGGTTTATAGTTTCTTGAAGATGGAGTCACAGGTAGACAGGGTAGTGAAGAAGCCTTTATATACTTACCTTTATTGATCAATGCATTGAGCATAGTTGTTGTAATGTCATGTTGCAATTGTACAGGACATCAGTTAGGCCATTTTTGAAACAATTTATTCGATTCTGGTCTCCCTGCTTTTGGAAAAATGTTGGGATGGCACTGTGGCTTGGTAGTTCGCACTGCTGCCTCATAGAGCCAGAAGCACAGGTTCAATTCCACCCTTGAGGCAACTGTCTGTATGAAGTTTGCACATTCTCTCCATGTCTTCGTGACTTTCCTCCTGGTACTCCAGCTTCCTCCCACAGTTGGGTAGATTGGCCATGTGGGTTAACCATGGGAAAGGCAGCGTAGCAGAGATGGGGTTGGTTCTGGCACTTTGGAGGATCAGTGTGGACTCGATAGGCCAAACTTGAAAGGGTGAATAGTCAAGGTCTTTTCCCCATCGTGGGGGAGTCCAAACTTAGAGGTCATAAGTTTAAGGTGAGAGGGGAAAGATTTACAAGAGACCTAACGGGCAACCTTTTTACACACAGGGTGATGCATGTATGAAATGAGCTGCCAGAGAAATTGGTGGAGGCGGGTACAATTACAACATTTAAATGCATCTCGATATATACGTGAATAGGAAGAGTTTAGAGTGATGTGGGCCAATTGCTGACAAATGGGACTAGATTAATTTTGGATATCTAGTTGGCATGGATAAGTGGGTCCAAAGGGTCTATTTCTGTACAACCATATGACTCTATGACTTTATGACAAACATCAAATTTCAAATGAACATGCACTCTCATCACTGACCTTCAAACCCACAAACCCTTACTAGGCACTGCCTTTTGATAACATAGAGTCATAGAGTCATAAAGATGTACAGCATGGAAACAGACCCTTCAGTCCAACCCGTCCATGCCGACCAGATATCCCAACCCAATCTAGTCCCACCTGCCAGCACCCGGCCCATATCCCTCCAAACCCTTCCTATGCATATACCCATCCAAATGCCTCTTAAATGTTGCAATTGTACCAGCCCCCACCACATCCACTGACAGCTCATTCCATACACGTACCATCCTCTGCGTGAAAAAGTTGCCCCTTAGGTCTCTTTTATATCTTTCCCC
>NC_057710.1:70416406-70417943 GCF_004010195.1 Chiloscyllium plagiosum
CTTTTCCACAGTAAATACTGATGCAAAATATTCATTTAGTATCTCTCCCATTTTCTGTGGCTCCACACAAAGACCGCCTTGCTGATCTTTGAGGGGCCCTATTCTCTCCCTACTCACCCTTTTGTCCTTAATATATTTGTAAAAACCCTTTGGATTCTCCTTAATTCTATTTGCCAAAGCTATCTCATGTCTCCGTTTTGCCCTCCTGATTTCCCTCTTAAATAAATTCCTACTTTCTTTATACTCTTTTAAGTGTTCACTCAATCTATCCTGTCTGTACCTGACATATGCTTCCTTCTTTTTCTTAAGCAAACCCTCAATTTCTTTAGTCATCCAGCATTCCCTATACCTACCAGCTTTCACTTTCACCCTGACAGGAATATACTTTCTCTGGATTCTGGTTATCTCATTTCTGAAGTCTTCCCATTTTCCAGCCATCCCTTTACCTGCGAACATCTGCCTCCAATCAACTTTTGAAAGTTCTTGCCTAATACCATCAAAATTGGCCTTTCTCTGATTTAGAACTTCAATTGTTAGATCTGGTCTCTCCTTTTCCATCACGATTTTAAAACGAATAGAATTATGGTCGCTGGCCCCAAAGTGCTCCACTGACACCTCAGTCACCTGTCCTGCCTTATTTCCCAAGAATAGGTCATGTTTTGCACCTTCTCTGGTAGGTACATCCACATCAGAAAATTGTCTTGTACACACTTAAGAAATTCCTCTTCATCTAAACCTTTAACACTATGACAGTCCCAGTCGATGTTTGGAAAGTTAAAATCGCCTACCATAACCACCCTATTATTCTTACAGATAGCTGAGATCTCCTTACAAGTTTGTTTCTCAATTTCCTCTGACTATTGGGGGGTCTATAAAACAATTCCAATAAGGTGACCTTCCCTTACTTATTTCTCAGTTCCACCCAAATAACTTCCCTATATGTATTTCCAGGAATATCCTCCCTTAGCACAGCTGTAATGCGATCCCTTATCAAAAATGCCACTCCCCCTCCTCTCTTGCCTCCCTTTCTATCATTCCTGTAGCATTTGTATCCTGGAACATTCAGCTGCCAGTCCTGCCCATCCTTGAGCCATGTTTCTGTAATTGCTATGATATCCCAGTCCCATGTTGCTTACCATGCCCTGAGTTCATCTGCCTTCTGTTAGGCCCCTTGCATTGAAATAAATGCAGTTTAATTTATTAGTCCTACCTTGTCCCTGCCTGCCCTGACTGTTTGACTCACTTCTGTTCTCAGCTGTACCCGTCTCAGATCGATCTCTTTCCTCACTATCTCCCTAGGTCCCCACTCCCCCACTTTACTAGTTTAAATCCTCCCAAGCAGTTCTAGCAAATTTCCCTGCCAGTATATTAGTCCCCTTCCAATTTAAGTCCAATCTGTCCTTCTTATACAGGTCACTTCTACCCCAAAAGAGATTCCAATGATCCAAAAACGTGAATCCTTCTTCCATACACAAGCTCCTCAGCCATGCATTCATCTGCTCTATCCTCCTATTCCTGCCCTCACTAGCTCATAGCA
>NC_057710.1:70418781-70508506 GCF_004010195.1 Chiloscyllium plagiosum
TTGCATTAGAGCCAGTCTCAATACCAGAAACTTGGCTGTTCGTGCTACGTTCCCCTGAGAATCCATCACCCCCTACATTTTCCAAAACAGCATACCTGTTTGAAATGGGTATATCCACAAAAGACTCCTGCTCTAGTTGCCTACCTCTCTTACCCTTCCTGGAGTTAACCCATCTATGTGACTGTATCTGAGACTTTCCCCCCTTCCTATAATTGCCATCCATCACATTTTGTTGCTGTTGCAAATTCCTCATCGTTTCTATTTGTCTCTCCAACCAATCCACTATATCTGATAAGATTTGCAACCAACAGCATTTATGGCAGATATAATCCACAGTAACCCTTAAACTCTCTTTAAACTCCCACATCTGACAAGAAGTATATATCACTGTCAAGGCCATTTTTGCTCCTTCACAATCTGCAGACCCAGAAAATAACACCGTCTTATTCCTCTACAAGCACTGCCCCAGGTTAAATTAATAGCTATGGCTTATATTTTAAGTTTAATCAAGAGACTTATCTCCAAAAACATATAATCAAGAAAGAATCCACTATACCCACTACTGCAGCCTTTCTCTTGGACAGACTTAAAACAACAATTAACTTATCTGATTCTGTGCTGTGAACTTCGCCCAACAGTTCCTCCAAGATTAGTTGTGAATTTCATGTTCGTCTTCATCCTTTTCTCCATGTTATGAAAAATCCACTTGCAGGAATACAATTTACATCATTAAAATTTGCCAATTCATAAAAAAAATTCATAAAGAAGACAATAATTAATTTAATGTAGTCAAAGCAATAACATAAAGCATATTAAAACCTGGCATTGTGAAGTTCATTACAATGTCATGTGCACATACCATGTGCATTTTCTGTCTGTTTTCCATCCCAGTTTTAGAAAGAAAGATCTTCCAGATACTCTTCATATACAAAATGGCTTTATAAATAATGGCTCATTTATTCTTCTTGAAAAGTCCTGTGTTTAGATGGCCTACATTTTTGCAGACAGAGTTCTGCTTCATGTTTTAGTAACTGATCCTGACTAGCTTCAGGCAGCAAAGTGCCTGTTGATGTGTGCACACAGAGTCAGGAAGCTGACTTAACATAGTAAGTACACAATGGCTCAATCTATTGTGAAACAGTGCATGAAAAATAAGATCAGACTTGTGCTTCTAAACAGTATAAGTCAAACCATTTCAAATTATCTTTTAGATAATAGCATTAGATTAAAGATTTTCAGTCAAAATCTGATTTTTTGCACATGTGGTGTAGTTCTGATACTGGGAGCTAAAGTTTGGTGTTTACCAAAATAACATTTATTCCAAAGTCCATGTTAATTTCCACATTTGCCTGCTGACAGAATATATGCCTTGAACCATGTCACATTTATGCAAATCAAAGGACAATAAGATCAATGAGTATTATACTCCAGAATTTTATCTGGCTCGTTATTTCATATTTATGAAAGCAGCAAATTGTTGAGTTTACAGTCCTTAAATTCCCGCAAACTTTGTGTAAAATGTTGGCATTGACTGAACCAATTCAAAAAATAAATATTTTGTCATCTTTGCAACTAAGAAAGCATTTCAGAAATTTCCGCGAGAGGACTTTTTTTACACTCTTTTAACGTGAAGGGCTGAATGTTCTCACTCTTTAGCAAAGTGTCATTTTCAGTGAGATTCAGTGTGACTGGTCTGCCATGGCCCGTGTTAACTTTTCTCTCCTAATCGTCTGCCCTTTAACTCATTTATACAACTGCCTCTCCAGAACACAGCTCATAGGATTTTGTGCCAGGACTGGCAGAGAGTGCACACCGCTGCTGGGACTTTGCAATGTTAACATCGCTGGTGCCACATTTCAACCCTGGCTCTTAGCATTTCAGTTGCTGCAGATCTGAAGCTGGTCTTCACAATGTCATCAAAAAGGATTTGGCAGAGAAAGGCAACTTATTCCCTTGCTTTGCCCCAAAGAGAAAAACTGCAACTGTTTCCACCCACTTTGCATGCAGTGTGAGCATTTAGTTCTATTATTACACTAATTTTTATTCATTTGTGGGACTTGGGCATTGCTGGCTAGCCAGCATTGATAGCCCATCTCTATTTGCCCATGAGAAGGTGGCGGTGAGCTGCCTTCATGAATCAGTGCAGTCCTTTTTCTGCAGGTTGACCCACAATGCTGGTAGGGAGGGAATTCCAGGATTTTGACCCAACAACTGTGAAGGCAGTATATTTCCAAGTCAGGGTGGTGAGTGGTTTGGAGGGGAACTTGCAGGTGGTAGTGTTCCCAAGTACCTGCTGCCCTTGTCCTTCTAGGTCAAAATTTTGTGGGTTTGGAAGGTGCTGCCTAAGGATCTTTGGTGAATTTCTGCAGTGCATCTTGTAGATAGCACACACTGCTGCTACTGAGTGCCAGTGGTGGAGGGATTGAAAGTTTGTAGATGTGGTGCCAATCAAGCGGGTCGCTTCATCCTGGATGGTGTTTGCCCCCTGATAACCATTGATTACAGTTTTGCCAAGGCTCCTTGATGCCATACTCAGTCAAATGCGGCCTTGATGTCAAGGGCTGTCACTCGCACCTCAACTCTGAAATTCAGCTCATTTGTTCATGTTTGAACCAAGGCTGTAATGAAATCAGGACCAATGACTTTGGATCAAAGACAGCAAGTTTTCAACTTGCTCCCCCTTTTCCCTCGAGGCCATAAACTCGCTTCATGTTGAGGTTAGAGTGATTGCAATTTGTGAAAACTCCCATCCTCCAGCTTTCTGTTCTCTATTATGTACCATGGGATCCCACTCTTTTATCCAAAATTGTCCCTTTTCATCATCATCATTCTCTTGGCACCCAGTCCAATGAAGCCCATTCCCAAACTTGAGCTTCCTGTTTTCTCCAAGACATCATGGACTGCTCTGAGAAGTACTCTGACATTTAATACTCAAGCTCCCATGACAAATAGCCCAAATGACTTGAACAGCGACAACTGTTAATAGCCCAGCCCCTGTATGGATATCTCCACAGCACCCCGACTGGTATAGCTGATCCCAAGATTGGTTGTACATCACCTGAAAGACTGACCGTGTCCCAGTTGTCAGACTGCAAGGACACAGACCTCTATGCTCTGACCAGGTGACTGTGGCCAAAGGTCCAAGTTCACGAGAAAGTTCTGGAACTGGAATTCAATGCCGTGAATGGCATTGGCACATCAATCGCCATGCACGCACCTTCAGATCAGCTGTGAGCATATATGCACAGTCGCACAGCTTACTGGGAATTTTGGTCATCACAAGCAAGATGTGGAGATGCATGAGATACATCTGTGTCCCCTGTGGCCAGAGTAACCTTGCAGAAGTGTGCAAAGGATAATTATCCCTGAGCTTCAAAACAAAGTCTGAGGAGCAGAAATAGTTTGTAAGTTGTAACCAAAGCAGCTATGATGATATGGTAAGACTAATAGACTGGTCATGTCCACCTGCAAGGACAAAGGATGGAAGAGGATGGTATTCTTGGAGGTGGATGAAGGCCCAGAGAAGCAAGCAGCAATCTATGGTACCATGTAACCACTCTGATTTTTATGTTGGGAATTGCTGCCATCTTGTTTCTTGGGGAAAGAAGGACAGATCTGCATAGAAATTAGGTGAGAGGAACTAACAATGTGATCAAAATGCATGAAAATAATATGGTCACTGTTCATTAGTGAGATTTAAAATTTGCCATTTAAACAATAAAGGGAAAATTGAAAGCATTTCTCTCAAGATTAGGTATCAGATGTTTTCACTTTCACAGTATTTTCCTTATTTTCTTACCATTGTTCATGTCACTCAAAGCGGTGGAAAATTCCATGCAGAGATTTGGCAGCTTTCAACAAATTTTACAACCCCAAATAATCTGTAACTCCTTCCACGGTTGGTCTTGCAGATCAATACAAAGTTCCAATTTTGTCTTCAATGTGAGTGGGTGTTACCTTTGTCACCCTCAGATGTCATTGTCCTCCAATACTCGTTTAAACAAAAGATTACATATCCTCATACGCTATCTTTCCCAGCTTCCACCTCCCCTCTAGCTCACTTAATTCATTCTACCCTTCCCCTTCCATTTGCATTTCCCTTCTTCTAACCCTTTCAAGAAATTCTCTGCGTTCTCTCTCTTATTTTCTGCCCAGGTAATATGTGTCCCAAATCTGTTTGAGGAAAGGGGAAAGCATTTCACATTAACTGATCCAGTTTTCAACTAATATCCATCCAAGCCATGTTCTGCAGGAGTCACGGTCATCGAGTGTCATGGTTCAGTTTCCCCAGCACAGGTGAACAGAGGTTAATTGTAACACAACTACCACCACTCTGACTGATATCAGATGTCCCTGTACGTCCAACAAATCAAACCTTAGACCTCAATGGTCTCTGTGCCTTAATAATGTACTGAACAGTGCACTTGCATTAGGAGTCTTGCAGTGAAATATTAAAGAGAAAAAGCTATTGCTTAAATATTATTTTTCCCAGAAACAGATTTAGTGTGGAGTCGAGGTGACAGTCATCAGTCTTACAGTTATAGCATATGACCTCCTGAAAGCCTAAACCCTAAACCTGCTGTCAGCCAGACTGGAAAGCACATGTGCTTGCCTGTCAGTATAAATTTAATGTCACTGTTTATAGAAATTCATGTGCATATTAACTTTTGCAGAAGTGTGAACAATTCTTATAAAATGGACAGTAAGAAATTGTGATCATGTGTATGAAAATAAATAAAACAAAGAACTGCTTTAAAATCTCTGAATGGACTTGCTATTGTGTCAGAATACTATTTTATGTCGTTTTCAGATTTTGCTGTGCTGCTGACAGTTTGTAGATGAGGTACACTTAATACTCAGGGAATATCTCAACTGATACAAATGAAGCTGACAGTGATAATACATTTATGAATTTCAACTTGCTTTGCTGGCTTTCAATATCTATAACAGACACTCCCTCCCCCAACCCATGCTATCAATAAGGCATCAGATCGATTTACTGTCTATATATGTCTCAAACAAATATTTATAGGTATTTCCACTGTATACTTAAAAGACTAATAGATCTTTAGCAAGGTAATATTCAGTTCTCAGGTTTTCCAAATTATGATCATAACTTCATTTGGTTTTAAATAAATCTCTTTTTTGTACTACAATTCAAACTTTGCTTTACTCAACTGAGCTCTAATCAGTTCCAGTACTAAAAGTTGTTCTGCCAAGCTCTGTACAAGGCAGTGAAAAACACAACTGTCAAAGCTAACAGATGGCCTTCTTGCATCAACTGAACGACACTGACTGCTGCAATTTATGATGTGCAATATTTTTAGGATCTTATCAACCTTCTTTGATTTCAGAAACATTAAAATATTTGTCAATCTTCTCGTCAACTAACATGCAAAATTTTTGACTTTGCACCGTGAGAAATCTCTCGCCAACTGAAAATGCAGGGAATGAAGGTTGCCTTTAAGGAAATCTAGTAAAATGCTCAGACTATTAGTATAAAATCAGAACTCCCTCAAGTTCTTCCTACAAAATCTTTTATCTGTGGCCAAAATGCAATTTCACCATGTTCCTTACATTTCAGAGGTTAAAGAAACTTCACCGGGGAATAAGAACCTCTGAATTATAAATTTCAGCAAAGTATCGTTGGTTATAAAATAAAGCTATCATGTCCATTCTTTTATTTTGACACAACGTAAAAAAAATTTCCATAACTAAACAAAAATGTTACACGTTTGCAACTTCATATGAAGATGGTTTGTCAATCAGTTTCAATCACTAATCCTCAGCTGTTTCTCTTCACATGAAATCAAATTGTCTCCACCTGAAACAAACACAGAGAATACTAGAGAAATTCAGTAAGTCTGGTGGCATCTATGGTGGGAAATACAGTGTTAATGTCTAGAATCTAATATGCCTTGTTCAGTTCTGAAGAAGAGTCATACTAGACTTGAAATGTTAACTCTCTGTTTTTCTCTCCACAGATGCTGCAGACCCCCTGTGTTTCTCCAATGTTCTTCATGTTTGTTTCACATTTTCAGTGTCTGCAGTTGTTTGCTTTTATTTGAGTGTCTCCATCTAAGATTTGCCTTCACTACAGTCCTCCAGCTATGAATCTAAATGTTGTTACTGCACAATCCCTATTTATTTCAAGTTAAAAGAGAACTCCAAACACTTGTCCTCCATTGCCTGTTGATTTTTTTTTGATACTGCAGACTATTATTTCTTTGTTCTATTTAGTAAATAAATGCTTGTCCGCGATTGTACTGTATAAGTCAACGAAATTGAAGTTATCACTTTAATTTGATTTCCAGTTATTTGAACTCAGTACCTCAGTTCTACTAAGGATTCTTAGAGCTAATTTCCCATTCCTCTCCTGAAGACACAGACTCTGATTGGGGCAACTCTTTATGAGCACCAGCTGTGTTACACAAGATGTTCTAAGTAATTATTCTTGATATGTGAGGTTGAACAGTGAATGCCCATAAGTTACTATTTGATTTAGGGGAAGGGGCTATAGACTTCATCCTGCCCTCACTTGTTTGATGTGAATGCGCACACATTTTCCAGAAGTGTTACTGGATAGCAATAAAGTTGGTCTGGTATGACTTTTTCCTCTGCTCACTAAAGCTCAAAACTGCTTAAGGCAATTGTAGATCAACCAGTGCAACCCCAGTTGAAATCAGCTGGCTCCTCAAAAACCAGAGACTGTTTGAATATTTACTAAATGCACCACTAAGGCATAGACTTTTGTTTTTATTATTACAATGTGCATGAGAAAGTATTTCCGAAAGACACACATCTTTGGATTCAGATCATTCAAATCAGTTAAACTGCATTCATGCTTGAACTCTTCAATCTGGTGTTGTCTTGATATGTATTTCTACAACAATGTTTAAGGGATTACTTCAATCCATTTCAAATTCTGCACACCCTGGCAGTATCTCAGGCCTGGTGCAGCTCTCCAGATTGCCAAGGGCAGCCAGGACCAAGGTCAATTGTGGGCTGAGGGCATTGTCACAATTGTTATGGAAGACCACACAAAAGCAGCAACAGTGCAGATTAATTCTGAGAACCAAAACCACATATGCTCTTCCTCCATCAAAGTAATATTTAAAGTTTAATCACTTGCAATGATGGCATATCAGTTTTATTGCTGGTTTTGTTTGAATCTCATGATAGCAGGTAATAGAATTTGACTTTTAAGAATCTAGAATGATGACCATTTATGATTGTTGCACAAACCCATCTGGGTCACTATTGTCCTTTAGAGAATTATGTCAATCATCCTGGCCTGCTCTGATCTACATGTGACTCCAGACACACAGAAAGCTCTTAACTGCCCTCTACAACAAAGTCTCAAAAAAGGAAAGATACCAAGTGAACAATCTGGCATGGATTAAGGCACTAGAAATGACAATGACAAACTTGACCTGTCGACCCTGCAAAGTCCTCCTTACAGACATGTGCAGACTAGTGCCAAAATTGACAGAACAGCCTCCCCACCCCCACCCTCCTCTCATTTATCTCTCCACCCTTCAGGCACTCTGCCTCTATTCCTGATGAAGGGCCTTTGCCCGAAACATCAATTTTCCTGCTCTTCGGATGCTGCCTGAACTGCTGTGCTTTTCCAGCACCACTCTAATCCAAGAGCAGCCTCAGAGTACTCAATCAACACTGGTTTAACCACATCATTACTCACTGAGCTGGTCAAGTCCTGTAGGACTTAATTGCTCGACAAAGGGTATCGAATGAGCTGCCAGAGGAAGTGGTGGAGGCTGGTATGATTGCAACATTTAAAAGGCATCTGGATGGGAATATGAATAGGAAGGGTTTGGAGGGATATGGACTGGGTGTTGGCAGTTGGGACTAGATTGGGTTGGGATATCTGGTTAGCATGGACGAGTTGGACTGAAGGGTCTGTTTCCGTGCAGTACATCTCTATGACTCTATGACTGCAGCTGTAGTGAGGAAAAACATTATTTCGCCTTATTCACATCAACATACCTGTCATAGATGAACCTGTCTATGACAGAATCAGTGGGAGGAAGTACCACAAAGTCCTTGTAGAAACAGAACCTCACCTTCACATAACCTCCGTTATGTTGAATGGCACTCTCACTGTGCTGAACGGGACAAACTTCAAATAGACCGAGCAACTCAAAACTGAGCCTGTCCATGAGACATTGTGGGCCATCAGCAACAAAACAATTGTACTCTAATATAATCTGCAACCTCTTGGCTGGCATATCCCCCATGCAACCAATACCATCAAGTCAGGGGATCAACCCTGGGTTCAATGGACAGTGCAGAAGGACATAACAGGAGCTGCACTAGGCATATCTAAAATTGAAGTGTCAGCCTGTGAAGCTGTAAAACAGAACTACTTGCATGCCAGACAGCATAAACAGCAATTGATAGATAGAGATAAGTGATCCCATAACCAACGGATCAGATATACACTCTGCATCCTGCCACATATAGTCATGAATAGTGATGGACAATTAAACAGTCAAATCTTCAACCCCAGATGTCATTTGAATATAGAACTGGCTCGAAGATAGAAGACAGACAGTGGTGGCGGAGGGTTACTTTTCAGACTGGAGGCCTGTGACCAGTGGTGTGCCACAAGGACAGGTGCTGGGTCCACTACTTTTTGTCAGTTACATAAATGATTTGGATGTGAACATAGGATGTATAGTTAGTAAGTTTTCAGCTGACACCAAAATTGGAGGTGTAGTGGATAACGAAGAAGGTTACCTCAGAGTACAATGGGCCAATGGGCTGTGAAGTGGCAGATGGAGTTTAATTTAGATAAATGCAAGGTGCTGAATTTTGGAAAAGCAAATCTTAACAGGACTTATACACCTAATGTCTATTGGATTTTGGAGTGCAGGTTCATTGCTCCTTGAAAGTAGAGTCGCAGATAGATAGGATAGTGAAGAAGGTGTTTGGTATACTTTCCTTTATTAGTCAGGGTATTGAGCAAAGGACTTGAGAGGTTGTGTTGCACCTGGACAGTACATTGGTTCAGCCACTTTTGGAATATTGTGTGCAATTCTGGTCTCCTTCCTATTAGAAGGATGTTGTGAAACCTGAAAGGGTTCAGAAAGGATTTACAAGGATTTGGCAGGATTGGACGATATGAGCTACAGGGAGAGGCTGAATATGTTGGGGCTGTTTTCCCAGGAGCATCGGAGGCTGAGGGATGACCTTGAAGATGTTTGTAAAATCAAGAAGGGCATGGATAGGATAAATAGACAAGGTCTTTTCCCTGGGGTGAGAGAGTCCAATACTAGAGGGCAGAGGTTTAGCGTGAAAGGAAAAAAATATAAAAAGGACCTAAGGGGCAATCTTTTCAGAGGGTGGTGCGTGTATGGAATGAGCTGCCAGAGGAAGTGGTGGAGGCTAGCACAAATACAGCATTTAAAAGGCATCTGGATGGTTTGATGAATAGGTAGGGTTTGGACGGATATGGGCCAAGTGCTGGCAGGTGGGACTAGATTAGGTTAGGATATCTGATTGGCAAGGACAAGTTGGACCAAAGGGTCTGTTTCCATTCTGTACATCTCTATGTAATGGATAATCCCTTTTGGCTTCCTCCAGTTGTCTACAACTTAGAATGAATGAAAATAGGAGCAGGAGTAGGCCATTCAGCCCTTCAATCCTGTTCCACCAATCAACATGATCATGGTTGATCATCCAAGTCAGTACCCTGTTTTTTCCCTATACCATTTGATCACTTTGGCTGAAAGAACCATATCTAACTCTTTCTGAAATATTGGATGTTTTAGCTTCAATTGCTTTCTGTGTCAGAGATTTCCATTGGCTCACCACTTCCTGGATGAACAAATTTCTTCATATAGGTGCATCACAAATGTCAAGTCTTCAACCAAACCAAATCACGTCACATTAAATCAAGAAATGGTTGGAGGCAGTGGTTAATGCAAAGTCTATGGGCCCTGACTACATTCTTACAGCCATAAAACCTTGGGGTTTACCATTGACAATAAACTGGTCAATTAATACAGGAGGAAATCAGAGACCAGGAATGTTGCAGTAAGTAACTCATCTGACTTCCAAAGCCTGTCCACCTTCTAGGAGGCAAAAAGCAGAATAATGATGGAACCATGACACATCTTTAAACATTCATTCTCTTCAACCCTGACACTTAGTAGCACTACAAGATGCACTGCAGAAATTCACCAAGGGTCCTTCCAAATCCATGACCACTACCATCTGGAAGGACAAGTGTAGCAGAAATACAGGAACATCACCACCTGAAAGTCACCCTCCCAAGCCACTCACCATCCTGATTTGGAAATAATAATACGGTCCTTCACTGTTGCTGGGTCAAAATCCTGAAACACCCTCCCTGGATCTAACTACACCAAATGGAGTGCAGCAGTTCAAGAAGACAGCTCACCACCACCTCCTCTAGCGAAATTAGGTTGAGCCAATAAATGCTATCCTAGCCATCCATGACTGCATCCTTTGAATGAAAGTTTTTAAAAAACAGCAAATTTCTTCAGTTCCATCTACCTTAGCAATCTGGTTCTGAGTGTGTCATAGCAACTGACTTCTTTTTCAAGAAAGACCCAACATGTGAAACAAGCAAGTGTTTAAAGCATCAGTAATAGTTAACCTTTGAAATGGAGACAAGTGTAATGGCAGTGTTGGTAGGGTATTAAGGCTTCTATTGTCTGAGCAACAGCAGTTGAAACTGGTCAAGATTGACCCCAGTAGTAGAGAGGCACTTTAAATACTTGTATATGTTTATTGCTGTAGGTAAAATACAGTTTACTTCTCTGACCATGTGGCTTCTGTAAAAGTTTGATATCGAGATGCCGGTGTTGGACTGGGGTGTACAAAGTTAAAAATCACACAACAACAGGTTATGGTCCAACAGGTTTAATTGGAAGCACTAGCTTTCAGAGCGCTGCTCCTTCATCAGGTGGTTGTGGAGTATAAGATTGTAAGACACGTCTTACAATCTTATACTCCACAACCACATGATGAAGGAGCAGCGCTCTGAAAGCTAGTGCTTCCAATTAAACCTGTTGGACCATAACCTGTTGTGTGATTTTTAACTTTGCAAAAATTTGAGGCATTCAGAAATAAGCAAATTACACTGAGTACTACATAAATAAGCTTACAAAGTAATTATGGCTGAAGAAGGCCATCCCATCAGTTCAATTCATTATTCCAGGGCAATCCTAAATGTCACTATTTCAGCACAGCAATAAAGCCGAACATTAACATAGACTTGACCATCAATATACAGTTTCAAATTGACTGCTTAAGGTGAGTCTTAAATTTTGACTAAGTACTATAATGGAACAGCTGTGACTGCCTCTAGTGTTATAACCCCAACTCTGGTCTTTTGGGTATCCCCTTTATTCCAGCCTTCCAATCTGTGGCTGTGCTGGCATCATTCAGGACAGCACCTTCTTTTTGAGCTCTCGATCATGATAATGGTAAATGGTGAAGCATCTTTAGACTTACTTGGTGCTGTGTTTTAATGACCAAGACAGCACTCATAATATCCCCGCTAGCCCCATTTTCATTCGCGGAATTATTACAGTTTATAGTGCACAAAGAGGCCATTCGGCCCATTATACTTGCACCGTTTGTATTATCCAATGTCATCTCCTGCATTTTCCTCATAATCCCCCTTAATGGCATTATGGATGTACCTGCAGCACCTGGACTGCAGCGGTTCAACACAGCAGCTCACTATCACCTTCTCAAGTTAGCCATGCCCTCATCTCATACGTGAAAAGAAATATTGATAACAAAAATAATACAGCAATGATTTTCATAATGTTTTCACAGATACCCGATATCTGCATATATTTTTAAACTTTGTAATAAGTTATTCTTCATTGATGTATTGATTATATCTAGGAAAATGGGCAAAAATGAATTTTCCTTGAAGCTGATTTCAAATGATGAAATCAAGATGATATGCTTTTAACATAGCCTGACTTTGGTAAACAATGGCTACTCACCCTAGTAGCCTTGATAACCACTTTATATGAGTGAATATATGAAAGAACAATGAAATTCCATAATACAATTCTAACTGGCATCATTGAGGTTCATATTTGCACTAAAATGTGCATAAAACTGTGGGTGCTTTTATAACCTAACTAAGAAAGTGGATAAAATGTTAAATGGATTAAGAAGCACACCATATTTACATTTTAACTTTCTATTGTTTGTACCAACTTTGCACTCGTTACACAAATTAGTCATGTGTTTTTTATTATGTTGCTGATTTTGTTGAAGTGTAAGCATATTGAAAGTCTTATCATTCAATATCTTAAAGAAATGTGTATTCTTCAGCTATGTGGCCTTTACATGACCTCACATAAGCGGTAGCAAACATCCTATACCCTCCTCCCTCCTAGTTGTTAAAACCAGGTTAGTCTGGGATGCTATTTTTGCTGTAACTATAACACAGGTCATACCCTTGCAAGAGGCTAAAATTAGACTAAAGAACAAATTTAAAGGAGTCTCTTTGCAGCCTGTTCAGCAAATACGCCTGTATTACCCTATTTAGGCAAAATGACTCACCCTGCAGCACTTGGTGCATGTTCTGAGTTCTGGAATTTAGATATGTATTTTATTCCACTTTTAAGTATATTCACCATTTGGAAATATAAAACATACATACGTATGGAAAAAAAATTATATTATATTTAAGAAGTAAGCTTAAATGAACACTTAAGCAGCTTTTTGAATATAAATGAACATGACTATCATTGATAAATAAATATTTTGCTAATTGCATTTGTGTTGAAAATACTGACTAATATTCTGTTTAGAAATGGGCTTTTCATTATTTCAAAGAAGATGAACCACCTAAAACATTTTCCATATTATTCTGCAAACATTTTAGTCTTATGAAATGTACAGAACTCAATGAAACAGCTGAGCATTCAGTTTATGTATGATCAAACTTTTATAATTCCCTATAACATTGCCAGTTAATAACAACATTTTCATTACAGTAGCATAAACTGCGTATCCAAATTCCTGCATGAATATTTGTACTGAGTCTTCAAACAATATAAATCCCTTATTCACTGAGGCAAAACTACATTACTAAAATAATTAATCTTTTAAGTTTATTCAATAAAAGTGAAGTATGTTGATTTAAATATATTATATCTCTTTAATACTAAAATTATTACCTTTCTTTGTATGAGCGTTTTATATCTATTTATTTTTGAATTTCTGAATTTTTTTTTAAACCATGAATTCTTAAGGTGTTGGCCCAGTTTGGTAGAATTGCTCTCTGTATCCAACAATGTGAGGAAGCTCTATTAACATACAGTTTAAATGTTAAGTTCAGTGAAGCATCCTCAGTTAATGACTATGTCTACTGATGTAATTCACCCATTTCATAGTCAGATTCAAAAACTCCACCCAGATAATTCCGTCAATTAGCTATAAGCATCTACTGTTTAAAGCTAAAAGTCAAATATAAAATAGATTTAAAAGACAAGGATTAAAGTATAGGATAATTATGCTTTTAAAGTGTTACAGATGTTTAATCTTCTTTGGGCTCAACTTACAATCTAACAATGAAAATTGTTCAAATGTGACTAAAACTTTGAATAAAATCTACTACATATTGGGTAACTGTTTTGAAAGTGATTTGTTTAAATGCAAATCAAAAGGAAATAAAGAAAATTTTATACATCTTGCAAAATGGTTCAACTTTGAAGAGCTGTCACTATACTAGACAGCATTCTGGAGTACACTCCTCCATTGTTAGGCATGGTGGCTCTACAGTCATTTTATTTCCAGTTCCTCTGTTCTCCAAACATTTAGTATCAATTAAGTATTTATCTAGTCATAGTGCATCAATGCAGAATTGTCAAAGAAATCTTCCAATTTGTGTGTGGAAATTCTAAAATAAATTATAAATGATGGCTTAAATAATCTTTCTCTCCTTCCCAAGTGAGAACTGGAAATCAAGGGAAAACTATGGTGAACCTACCTGTTCAAATTATTCTGCATGTAATCTTACAGGAAAGTACATTCTGCATTCTTATTACATTCTTTATGAAGACATTATTCTGATTTGCTTTTAATTATCTTAGCTCAATCTCAATTTAATAAATTCTGAAAATCAAAAGTCAATTGTGATGTTTGAGGTCAATGATCAAATTAAAAGAAAATGTTCACTTTTAAAAGAAGATTGCTGAAGAAGAAAATTTAAAACGTTAGGCTGTCCAGATACATAATTCAATAACATGTTTTATTCTTGCATATCTATTACAATATTATTATTAAATAATATAAGGTAATATTAGTTAATACATTATGGTATTACTGGCACTCAGTTCGTTTGGAGAAATAACATAGCATTATGAAATTATAGAATAGTTACAGCACAGAAGGTGACCATTCAGGCTGTCACGTTCATGCCAGCTGCATGCAAGAACAACTCAGCTGGTCTTAATCCACTGTTTGTTCCCTGCAGCGCTGCAATATGTTTTCTCTTGAGGTAAATGTCTAATTCTCTTTTGAAAGCCACATTTGAATTTTCTTCCATTACACTCGAAAGCAATGCATTTGAGATCCTGCCAACTCACTTGATGAATATTTAACTCTTCATGTCATTTTTGGTTCTTTTTCATTTATCTTAGAATGGCATCCTATGGTTTTTGATCCTTCTGCCAATGAGAAGAGTAGAGTAGCTTTTTATTTGTCATTTCTACCATATACAACAGATACAGTAAAAACGAGACAGCATTCCTCCAGGACCGCGGGTGCTACATGGACAGCACAAACTATACAATCAGACACAGCATAAACACGCAAGTTATAGTGTAACAGAGTCATAGAGTCTTAGAGATGTGCAGTATGGAAACAGACCCTTCTGTGCAACCTGTCCATGCCAACCAAATATCCCAACCCAATCTAGTACCACCTGCCAGCAGCTGGTCCATATGCCTCTAAACCCTTCCTATCCATATACCTATCCAGATGCCTTTTAAATGTTGCAATTGTACTAGGCTCCACCACTTCCTCTGGCAGCTCATTCCATATGCGTACCACCCTCTGAGTGAAAAAGTTGCCTCTTAGGTCCCTTTTATATCTTTTCCCTCTCACCCTAAAGCCCCTCATGACTTTATAGACTTCTATAAGGTCACCCCTCAGCTTTCAACGCTCCAGGGAAAATAGCCCTAGCCTATTCAACCTCTCCCTATCCTCCAATCCTAGCAACATCCTTGTAAATCATTTCTGAACCCTTTCAAGTTTCACAACATCTTTCCAATAGGAAGGAGAACAGAATTGCATGCAATATTCCAACAGTGGCCTAACCAATACCCTAACCAATACTAATGGCCTTTATTCCTGATGAAGGGCTTTTGCCTGAAACGTCGATTTCGAAGCTCCTCAGATGCTGCCTGAACTGCTGTGCTCTTCCAACACCACTAATCCAGAATCTGGTTTCCAGCATCTGCAGTCATTGTTTTTACCTCGTTGACTCTAACCAATACCCTGTACAACCCCAACGTGACCTCCCAACTCCTGTACTCAATACTCTGACCAATACTCTGACCAATAAAGAAAAGCATACTAAATACATTTTTCACTTTCCTCAGCGTGCACAGAAAGTAGAGACACTGCAGGGCTTTCTTTGTTATGGAACTGGTGTTGAGGAACCAGGTGAGATTCTCCAACAGGTGTACACCAGAAATTTGGCGCTCTTCATGATCTCCACTGGGAAGCCATCAATGTCCAGCGAAGAGTGGTCACTCCATGCTCTCCTGACGTCAACAATCATTTCTTTTGTCTTGTCCCCGTTCAAAGACAGGTTTTTTGGCTCTGCACCAGTCCGTTGGCCAATGCACCTCCTCTCTACATGATGACTCATCATTCGTGCTGATGAGTCCCACTACAATCATATCATCAGCGAAATTGATGATGTGATTTGACCTGTGCATCGCTGCCCAGTCATGTGTCGCAGGGTGAACAGCAGTGGACTGAGCACACAGCCCTGGGGGCCCCCCGTACTCAGTTTGATGGTGTTGGAGATGCTATTCCCAATCTGGATGGATTGAGGTCTCCCAGTCAGGAGGTCCAAGATCCAGTTACAAAGTGGGGTATTTAGGCTCAGCAGACTCAGCTTTCCAACCAGGAGCTGAGGAATGATAGAGTTAAATGCAGAACTGAAATCTGTGAACAGTAGTCTTACATAGGTGTCCTTCTTCTCCAAGTGGGTGAGGGCCAGATAGAGGATGATGGAAATGGAATCATTAGTTGAGTGGTTTGGACAACACATGAACTGCAGGGTGTCCAATGAGGGGGGCAGCATGGTCTTAATATGCCTCATCATGAGCTTCTCGAAACACTTCATGCTGACGAGTGTTAACACAATGGGGCGGTAGTCGTTGAGAATGGAGTGGCCTTGAAGTGCATTGGAACTATGGCGCAGCTCAGGGAGATGTTGAAGAAGTCTGTGAGAACATCTGCCAGTACATCAGAGCAACCTCTGAGCACTCTGCCAGGGATGTTACCTGGTCCAGCAGCCTTCCATGGGTTGACTTTGCATAGGGTTTTCCTCATGTCGGCCATGATAAGACACAACATTTAGTCATTGGGAGGGGGGTGTGGACTTTTGCTGCTACATCATTTTGTGCCTGAAATCATACATAAAATTTGTTCAGCTCATTTGGGAGGATGCATCACCAGCACAGGCAGGCAATGCTGTTCTGTGGTTGGTGATGACCTGGATGCCCTTCCACATGCTTCTCGTATCGTCGCTGTCCTGAAGGTGGCTGTGTATTCCCTATGTGTGTGCACGCTTTGCCTCTTTGATGACCTGGGTCAGGTTCAGTAGAGTTTATCTCCCTCTATCTGTGCTTACCTTTATGACTTCAAACACCCCTATCAAATCTCCTCTTAACCTTTTCCTTCTCAAAAGAGCCTCAGCTTCTCCAACGCATGCACTTATAGAAGTCATCCATCAAAGCATTCTGGCAATCTTTTTCTGCAGCCTTGCTAAAGTCTTTACTTCTATCCTGTGCCAGAATTATAACTCCATGTCTTTTGCAGAGTATATGGAACAGTTTCACTGATAATTTGGGCAACATATATCAATATACAGGTTATTCGCCAGTCCAAAGCATTCATGTGGCTCGCTATTTAGGCTTTCATATTATTGAGACTTTCATAATACCATTGAACAGTTCTTTGCTGGTCAGTGATTGGTTTCAGCAGATCAGTCAGTGAGACAATTGAACAAAAATCAAAACTTGTCTTCTGGTCTTTTAATAAAGATCGTGAATCATGTTGGGTGGGAAAATAATAAATACTGTCTGAGCCACTCTACTATCATCAAGCTTGTCCAACAAATTTATAATCTCAAGTATAAATTTTCTTTAAAAATGTTATACTAGACTCTCTCAGAACTTCAACTTATAAGTGTAGAGACAGACAAATTGCTCCTATTCAGACCAACTCATGTTCTCTCCAAGTAACCTACAAAAGTATTTTCTGAAAGTAATAGCACAGACCTCAGAAAGTGAACAATTCATTTTCTTTACAAAACTATGTGAGGATTCATATTCCCTGATTATTGTTTTGCATGTATTGCCATACTTAAAAATTAAATCTTAATACTTAATTGGAAGTTCAGTTTCAATGTCACCAATTTTTTTCTATATATATTTTATATTACTTACCAGACAACAAGAGGAAACATTGAAAACAGTCAGTATTAAATTATGTGAAGGACAAGGATCAGTATCCTCTGCACCTGTGCTTTGGCAAGGCAGAGACAAGAGCCTATTGTAGAAACTGTTGAATGTGCTTCTCATTTGTATTATCAGTTCTCACATTTAGCTCTTGTTGGAGAAGGGACACAAAGTTCCAGGGTTAGGTCTGTCTAATAAGCATCCAGTGTCTCCTCAGAGAGATCAACCAGACATCCTTGGCGAATAATTAGATTATGAGGCACACTAAGAACTGATAGATTTACTGGAGAATATATTGTAGCATTCTTCCTAAATAATTTAAACATTTAGAATGCAAGTTGAGCATGTTGACTATTTTAATAATGAGTCTGGTGCCTAATTATTCTATGACAGGTGAACTGGAATTTAAAAGGGTTGGTCCATGATTTTAACTTGCTGTCTTGAGAGTCCTGGACAGTAAAAGCTTAATGTTCCGTTCTGGGGCTGGGAGAAGCATTATTGCTCCTGTAGCCTGTAGTGGATGCCTTACCACAGACCAAAATCAATACTGTTAGAATAGTCATCAGCCTTACTACTGCATTACTACTTCAACTACTCAGGCACTCAATTTCTTGACAGGCTGGCATTAATAAAACAAGCATTTTTCTCTTTTTGTCTTCTAATGTGTCTTTTTCTTAGTGCCTCCTCCCTCTTCATTATGTCCATCATTTTCTCTACATGCGGTCAAACATCTCTTTCTAAATTGCTCCCATTCTATATGCCCTGCATCCTTTTCTCCTCTTTATTTCCGTTTATCTCTCAGTCTCCTTCTCCCCCAATTTTCACTGGTATGGAGGCAGATGTGGGGGATCAATGCTCCAATAACCACTTCAAAAATATTTCAGAACAATTAGAAATGGTACAGTATCACTATGTATATTTAGTTTTGGCTCTACTCTTTAGAATTTTATCTGAAATTCCCTGCTGATCATGATGAAAATATTTATATAAAGATTGGAAATAATGTTGAGCATTAATACATTTCTAATTAGTTACACCACTGTTTTAATAATGGCTTCCACACTTGAAAGATATTGATTCTAAGAAAGAATTCAGTAGGATGCTGTATATTAGAGTGCAAATACAAAGAAAGACCAGAAGATTGGCTGTTAGCAAAACCAAAGTCCATGATGATAAATGCAAAATGGTAACATGGATGTAAAACTAGATATCAGAAACTTGCAATGGTGATGAATCTAGAGGCAAGGGAAGCTTTGTGGACAGAACTAGCCTCCAGTACAACGTTATTAAACTGAAGAAAAAGGTCACAGAAACTCTACTTGCAGTTAAGATTCCACAAAACTTTGAATTGCTTTGGCGAATTTTGGACAAATTGTACAATAAAAGCCAAACTGAACATTAGGCCTGTGTTTCTATTTCTGAAGTTAAGGATCTCTTTTTTCTCATAAACAGCCTTATTAATTTGTCTTGCCACTTTCAAAGGTTTATGTAAGCCAACCCCCAGAGTAGCGTAGGAAAAGATGAACCATTAGATGTTGTATACTTGAGTTTCCAAAAGGAACTTTAGTAGTGCTACGAAATGTTAAAACGCATGGAGTTTGAGGGTGGAAGTGAAGTCATATTGGCATGGATAGAGAACAGGAAGCAAACAGCCAGCATTACTTGAGCATTTTCAAGTTGGTAAGCCGTGATTAGTGGAGCACCTCAAGGAACATCGCTGTGTCCTCAGCTCTATGAATAACTTAGACAAAGAGCAGAGACTGATGTCATAGTCATAGCCATAGTCATGGAATGGAATATCATCACAGTCTGAGCAACGTGGGCTATGGTGAGATGAGTAGCAGAGTTCGGCAAGACGTTTGCCAATGCTTATCTCAACATCATGGAATCATAAAGTACTGAAAAGGCCCTTTGGCCAATCGAGCCTCTATTGGCAAAAATATGCTACCAACACGAGTCCCACTTTCCTGCATTAGGCCCATAGCCTTGAATGTTATGACTCTTCAAAAGCTCATCCAAAGACTTTTTAAATGTTGAAAAAGGTGTCCTGCACCTTATATCCTTTTCTCAAATGGCATGGTGACATTCTTGTTAGGCAGCGGCAAGTTCCTAATTGATGCTTATTATCACTTGTTAAATGCCTTGTTAATAGCTCAGCCCACCAGAGGTTGTAATCTTATCAAACTTATCACACAAACTAGCTGTCAGGAAAACTCAACATGGAACCAGAATGGTTTGTTGGTGGGTTTAACAACTCCTTGCTCCGAAGGACTTCCACTGTTGACATGGGGCACCAACATCTCAGATCCATGGGCACTGGCAAAGAACATGTGCCAAACTTTGTAAACACTCATGGCATATCTCCAATCCACTTACACATGCTTCTATACTTCATGGTGCATCTCAGACTGCACCAGCAACTATCATTGTAATGCTACAATAGGAGCACTGAGTGTTCAGGACACAAACCAAGCTCATGGTTCAGACTGTATCTCCAGGTGCTTTGTTTGTGGTCATGGTCCTTACTCACTCTGAGTGCCTCTGGGGGAGGCTTGAATTTCCTTTTTGGACATTGCCCCCTCAACCAGAGATACCAGACTCATATGACTACCATCTTGCTATGCCATTTAGAGCATAGACAAAGCAGGAAGCTTGCCACAGTTGTTGGCTAGGTTCAGTGCAGTCAAAGAGGATAGCCTTTGCTTAAATCAAGAGCAGCTTCTGGTACTAGTCCAGTTGCTTGGAGTGGTCAAGGTCAGAATCCTCTCCTGATAATGAATGAGAAGCTGAATGAAGGGTGGTGCACGAGCCATCTTGTCTCTTACTCATGGAATGAAAGAGATACAGGAATAACAGAAAATGAAACTAGGTGGCATCCCATTTACTTTTGGTGGAGGTTGGAAAGTACCCTGAGGAAATGAGTAGGCAGTACAGGGGTTAGTAGCATCAACAGTGAGTTGTCGCACGGATTATGAGACTGGTAGTGCATGAGTCTTGGTGGCAGTTGGGTGCACTAGCAGAGATAGAGTGAGTGTGAGGTATTGGAGTGAGGATGGTGGCTTTTACGCTGGTAGAGTGGAGCAAGTTCTTCCTAAAGTATTAGGCATTCCTTCAGATGACTAAAACTGCTCCAACTGGAATTGCAACCTTGGACCAGGCTGACATAGCCTGATGTCTTGGTATCCACTGCTGGTCCTGGAGGAAGATGAAGACCCATTGTTTACACCGCCTGACAGCATGTCCTCCAAGTCTTTGGCTGCAAAACAGTTTCCTATGTCTGAGGCAAATGTCAGGAGTCGTGCAGGGCACCTCCAGACTGACTGTGCTTGTCCCTGTGCACAATGATCTTTAAATACAGCACCAGTACCAAACATCCCAGGTGAGTAGCGAGTTGTCTGGGAATAGCATGTGCAAGATGGGCCAGAATTCAGATATGATAGTTGCTACAAGGGCTGAAGAAACCATTTATTGCAATGAACGCTAATAAATCTCATGGCCTTGCAGCAAGAATCACTCTACTAAACTCAACACAACTCACATTTAACCAAAAAAACTGTAAGATTCAAACCATAGATTCAGAGGGTTGGTTCTTAATGTTTGTCTGGTTAAAATATCAGTTGCATTGAGATATTTGGAGGGTTTTAGACAAGTGACCTAGCGAGATTGATCATTGTACATTACCCAAACTCACTTCACTAATGGCCTACCCTACCTCTACGGTTTCCCATCTTACCATATGTCATTCCTGGAACAACTCAACACTCATCAGATGTCCATCAAGAAGCTAGCATCCCTTTGCCCACACCATCTTTAAAATGCAACTGCGGACCCCAACAAGCATTGGCAGTCAGACACTACTCCTTATTAGGAACACAATAGTATAGTAGTCAGAAAGTCACGCTGCATACAGCACATGCAAATCCATTCTCTCACGTTAGTCATTGTTTAACCACTGTACCAGGCAGTTTACCTGTCCGTTGCTGTATTCAATTTCAACACCCTCTCTAAGCCATTACCACTCTGACCCCAATGCTCACTGTTTACCAGCACCTTGTCATTGACCATGATGGTCTGGTGCACCCAGTTCTCATCTACTGGAACTGGGTGTCAATCAGGCCCTATCAGGTTTGTCATACACAATACAGCTAAGCTCTGTCATGTACAAAAACAGCTTCCTGCTCCTCAGAAGACTGGTCCTGTTCTCCCAGTTCTTCAGTATCTATCACATCCACTCATCACCTGTTCCAGGTGTACAGATGACACCATGAGAGGTTAATGTATTGCACTTTGTCCAGACTATACTGGAGGACTCCCCAGACTGGTCCAAGCAGTGGAATCACCTTTGAAAAGCTCTTCTACCTGGTCCGCCAAGGACTTGCTCACACAGCATGGGCACAATTTGGTGCAGATGCTGCACTGGCTGAGAGACTGACACATTACCGTATTAAGGAAGTGCCTGCTGCTTTCCAACCTCTTCCCATTCTAGACCCACATCAATCATCATTTTTCATTGCATTCAGTGAATCCACCTTCATACTTACAATGACATATGATGCAATGATCTTTGCTCATCTTTGGGCACCTTTGGAAGTTTAACAAGTGATGGAATGCTTTTGCCAGCAATAACTTCATTTTATTCATTGTCACCAACTTCTACATCAGTGAGATAACAATGCTAAAGTTATAAGCACCAATAGCATGGTGCAATTCACTTTTGACCAGCATTTAAAGACTAAGCTCATTCACGCTGCATTTGTTGCAAATGGGTGTAGAAATTATTGTAAATAAAATATAGCTGGAGTTTATAAACCCATGATTCATGTATTTGTGACTTCAATATCTGAGTGTCCAGCACACATGGAACTTGTGCTTTCACCCATCAAACTGGCACGGACATAATCCCAGCTGTTTTACAGTTGCACTTCGCACTTACAGAACTGCAAGTGATGGCAGGGAACACAGCTCAGGGTGGAAACCATCAGCACCAGACTCCACCTGGTCTTCAGTTACCCATTCCCGACTCCCCAGAGCACCCATGTCTCCTTTTACCATGCCATATTCTAACAGCCCATCTCCAGCCATTCTCCTTGAGGAGAAACACCACCTCAAACTTCACCTCCAGCTGTCCTCCTGTTCATCTGAACCTTCCAATACCTTCATGATGCCCATCATTCTTCTCTATGTTGACTCTGTGGAAGCCATGCTGGTGGTCACTACCAATTATCCACCCTTCCTTAATTTACCATGTTATTCTACAAACCTATCCATAGAGAGTTTTAATCTTCCCTTCAACACCATTCTTGTCCCCACCTCTACACATGCCTCTGCTGTCCCACCCCCCCCCAATCCTGTCTCCCCAAGCCTTTTGGTAGTGATCACCCACTGCACATATATGATCATAAACATTGCTGGACATTCCCCAACAGTAATCAGTTCAGTATTTATCTGGAACAAATAATGAAAATGCTAAAGAAACTCACCACAACTGTCAACATCTTTAGATGGAAAAGCAGAGTTAGCACTGTGAGTCCAAGATGACTCTTCTTAATTTTCTGTGTTTGTTTCAATGATAGTTCCTTGTTTCCCTGTAATACAGATCTGTTCTCTCTAATTATCCTGTAAGTGGATCTGAGAGGTGTCATTGTGGTAATGTGGATACCAATGTTTGTAAATGCAACTGGTGCCCATGGACCATGTGCTGACATGATGTTTGATGGTAAACAATATGGAGGCTTTTCACAGCCAGCACTGAGCTGAAGTCACCAGGTACCTGCTCTGACTCCCACTTTGAGATTTCTTGACATCAACTTTGATCAACATGCTTGGTAAAATGATTGAATTTTATTGAAGTGAGTTGTCATAAATTTGGAGAGTTTTTATAGCATAGAAAGAGGCCCTTCAGCCCATTGGCTCCATGCCAGTCATCAAACATCCATTTATTCTAATCCCATTTTCCAGCACTTGGCCCACAGACTTGTATGCTGTTGTATTTCAAATGCTCATCTGAATCATTCTTAAAAATATTGTGAGTTCCAGTCTCTCCTGCCTTTCAGGAAGTGTGTTTAAGATACCCAACATTCCAAATGAAAAAATGTTTCCTCAAATCCCCTCTGGGCTCCTGTTCCTTATCTTCAAACTATGCACCCTCTATTGAACCCTCCGTGTTGCTCAGAACTTTGTACATCTTTGTTCGAAGGAAAACAACCAAGCCTATCCAGTCTTTCCTTACAGCTGGATTGCTCTAGCCTAGGCAACATATTGGTGAATCAATTCTGCACTTTGTCTAATGCAACCATATCCTTCCTAAAGTATAATGATTATAACTGCACACAGTTCTCCAGTTGTGACTTGACTAATTTTATACACAGAATTACCAAATCTTCTTGGTCTTGCATTCGATGCCTTGACTAATAAAGGTAAGTATCCCATATGCCTTCTTAATGACATTATCTGTCTTGCTTCCTTCAAGGAACTATGGGATGTGCACCAATTTTCCTCTGATCCTCTCTAATTCCTAATGTACTACCTTTCAATGGGAATGCCCTATTCTTGTTATTCCTTCCAAAATGCATCACACTTTCCAGGATTAATTTTTTTTAACCACTTTTGGCCCAGCTGACCAGCCCGTCGAGATCATCATTTGAGAAGTTGACACTGAGATGAGATCAGCCATGACCATAGTTTGTGGAGTTGAACTGCCTACTTCAGTTGTTGGTTCTTCTATTCTTAACTTCTGAAATTTAAGGCTTACCATCACCATTTATCACACCAACAATTATTGTGTCATCTGTAAACTTACTGATCATACCTCCTACATTCATGTCGAGCTCATTAATGTACACTGCAAACAGCAGGGAACCAGCATTGAACTCTGCACTACACCACTCAACACAGGCTTCCAGTCACAAAAACATCCTTTTGAGCAGGCACTTTGCTTTCTGCCATGATGCCAATTTTGGATCCAATTTGCGAAATCGCCTTGGGTCCTATGGCTCTTAGCTTCTTAACCAATCTAACATGCAAGGCCTTGTCAAAATGTTATTAATCTCCATGTAGAATACATTAACTGGATCACTCACATCTAAACATCTAGTAACCTCCTCAAACAATTTGATCAAATTTGTTAGGCGTAGTCTCCCTCTTAAAAACTCACACTTAAAAATCACAGAACACCAGTGTATAAACCAATAGGTTTATTTGGAAGCACTAGCTTTCGGAGTGCTGCTCCCAAATAAACCCGTTGGTCTATAGCCTGATGTTCTGTGATTTTTAACTTTATACACCCCAGTCCAACACTGGTACCTCCAAATCATTACAAAATCATGATGACTATTATTGATTAATCCTTGCCTCCACAAGTGAAGATTAATTCTATCCTTCAGAATTTTTTCCATAGTTTCTTGTGTATATCTAAGGCTAAGATAGATAGATTCCTGATCAGTAGGGGAGTGAAGGGTTATAGGGAAAGGGCAGGAAAGTGGATACGATTAGTGTTCGATCAGCCATGACCCTATTGAATGGTAGAGCAGGATTGAGGGGTCAAGTGGCCTACTCCTGTTCATATATATTATGATCTTATGTGCCCTTCTCTGCGGAACTTTCTAAAGTAGTATCCCTCCATACTGCAGTAATTGACTCCTTGATCAATATTACAATATCAACTCTTTTACACCTTCTTACCTACCATCTTGCCGAAAGATTCTGTACTCCAGAATATTGAGTTGCCATTCTTGTCCCTCCCTCATTCATATCTCCATGAAACTTAACCAAATACCTTCTGCCTTCCAGACTGACTTCGTTTTTCCCCTATACTCACCTGTGCATCCCCTCTACTGTTTCTCCACTCTGTACCCCATTCTCCTGTCAAATTAGTTTAAACTCCCGCCAAGAACTCTTGCAAATCACCTCCAAACCTACAAGGATGTTGGTCCAGGTGCAACCCACTGAATGTCTCCAGTTTCCACCTTCCCCACAAAGAGACCCAATATCCAAAATTTAAAGCTCTTCTTCCTGCATCAACTCTACAGCGACGCATTCATCTAGTCACAACCTACTCCTATACTCAATCACACATGCCACTGGGAATAATTCAGAGAGTATGACCTTTGAGGTCCCTCTTTTTAATTCTTGATGCACAACCTTTTTACTTATGTTGTTGGTAACATGGAAACCACAACCTCTGATAGATTCTCATCCCCCTTCAGTGTGCTGCCATGCTGTGATGTATTTGATCCTAGCCGCAGAGAGATAGGACAGCATCATGGAGTTATATCTGCAGCTGCAGAAACACCTATCTATACCTCTCACTATTGAATCTCCTACCACTATTGCATTTCCTCTCTTTCTCTTCCCACCTTGCCCACCTGGGCTCAGGGTTCATTTCCCAGAAGAACTGTCACTTGCATTGTTTTCCAATAAAAAAATCTTCTCTTGATGAGTTGAACTCTGGAGCTTTCCTGACTACCTACCTCCATTTCTCTGACTGTTACCCATTTCTTCTCTGACTGAATGTCCTTAAGCTGTGAGTGACCACATCTAAAAAGCTGAAACATTGACTCTCCTGCTCCTCGGATGCTGCCTGACCTATTGTGCTTTTCCAGCACCACACTTTTCGACTCTCATCTCCAGCATCTGGAGTCCCCACTTTCTCCTTACATCTAAAAACTATCCACATGCCCCTCATCTTCATGGATGCACTGCTGTACATTCAGAAAACACTCAAATGCTAAAACTCAGTGCTGAAATTAGTCAAGTTAGTGGCATTTCCTACATATGTGGCCATCCTGACAGCCAGGGATACCTACGATTTTCCACCACTGCAGGTTGTGCAACACAAGGGATTGAGCTCCTCTGCCATGCCTTTAGTTAAAATACTCCCCATCTTAAACGTAAATAGGAAATTATTTAAGTTTTTTTAATAAGGAAAAGCTAGAACTCCTAGCTCCGATGTATCCGTCTTGACTGATGATACGAAGACAGAGGGAAATGCAAACTCTGAGGAAGAAAATTAGAAGCCACTAAGAGACTTAGATAAGTTAAATGAGTGAACAACAAAACAACAGATTTAATGAGTGGAAATGTGAGGTCTAGCACATTTTCATAAGAAAAGAAAACAGAAAGATATGGAGCATGCAAGTGTTGATGACCAGAGAAACTTGAGTGTATGTGAATCCCCGATGTATAAACGACTTACAAATGCTTGTACTTATGAACATAATCCCATACAGGGTGTGCAATCTGACAGATGAACATCTCCTGTACTTATGAACAGCTACTTTATATTGTCTTGCATTGTGTTCTGACTTGCATACAAATCAACTTGCAAATGAATTTAAGAACGGAACCTATTTGTAATTGTACTTGTTCAAAGAGCACAAATAGTTAGCATGCAAGTACAACAAGCAATTAAGAAAGAAAATAGCATATGGGCTTTAGTTGCAAGGGGAGTGTACACGAGGAAAGACATCTTGTCGCAATTATGTGGGTCTCTGGTGAAACCACATGTAGAATTCTGTGTGAAAATTGTTCTCCATATTAAATAAAGGTTTTATTTGTACTGGAAGCAGCACAGTGAAGGTTCACTAGATTGGTCCGCAGGATGAAAGGTTTGTCTTATGATGAGAGTCTGAGCTTTTTTTTCAGCAAACTTGGTGTTTATTTTCTAGAGTTAAGAAGATGCCAGGTAATCGTGTTTAAATTTTCAAGGTTATGCAGGGGTTTGATAGAAGTTTCT
This sequence comes from Chiloscyllium plagiosum, assembly GCF_004010195.1. Taxonomy (NCBI): domain Eukaryota; kingdom Metazoa; phylum Chordata; class Chondrichthyes; order Orectolobiformes; family Hemiscylliidae; genus Chiloscyllium; species Chiloscyllium plagiosum. Next base: position 70,446,235 of record NC_057710.1, read on the forward strand.
TCTGGCTGTGAATCTACAAAAAGGCAAAGTTTCAGGAAAAATGACCGAGCATTTAGGACCAAGACAAAGAGAAATGCTGCCATTCCAGACAGCTGTGGATGCTCCATCTTTGAAAAGGCTTAAGACAAACAGACTTTTGGTCTCTTGCAGAATCAAGGGATTTTAGGCGCGGGTGGCAAAATGAGTTTAAGTCAAAGTTCAGCAATGATCATATTGAAAGGCAGAATCTCTATTGCTTCATCTGTCAGTAATGCACATGGTGAAAGTCTAAAACCCCATTATCAATCCTTGGAGAATGTAGCTTGTCAAAACTTACTGATCAGACTGTATTGCTTTTATCCCTACTGTCTTTCTCTTACCTCTTAACAAATGTTCAACCCATTAGATTAACACAAATCATATGCCTTCTGGAATTTTGTGTAAACAATACTGATAATCACTCTCCTATCTGATATTAAACCAAGGCTATCAGGTGGTAAAAGATATCACAACATAGTTAGAAAAAGATTAGGGGAGTTCTCCTCAGTGGCCTATCCATTATTTACTTCTCAACCAACCTAACTAAAAAGTAGATTATCTGGTCAGTGTTACACTGTAGCTTCTGGGAGTTTTCCTGTGTATAAAGTGACTGCTTCCCATTGCAACAATGGTAACACCTTAAAACTATTCCATTCAGTAGTATAAGGGGTTAAATCTGACTGTTTGATATGCTTTGATGCAATGTCACATGATCTTGCTCTTTCTTGCAGCCTTCTGGCAAGATGTAACTAAAATAAGATGTTTCTTAAAAAAAGTTAATTTACATCCACCAACTGCCCCAGTTAACTGTTAACCATGAGGTGAGAAAAAAAGGCAGAAAATGACCTGCCAAATGCCACTTTTGTAAAAAGAATGTTATTTTTCCAAACTGTGTGTCACAACAAATTGTTAGTGTAGAATTTAAAAAACCTGTCAAAAGATGTAAGATTCATGAAACAAAAGATATTAATGATGTGGAGTAGCAGTTTCAGTTCTTTCCGATTCTGAGTTTTGATTGGAACAAAATTCTCTTCAGCCATAATGCAAAAAAAATTAAACAGATTGAAAGCTATAAAACTCAAGGTCATAGGATAACTGAATGTAACTCATAAACATAAAGAGAGAAATATTACAAAATCTTGTGTCTGATTCTGAATCAGGGACTTGTGCATAGGCAAAGTGGGAAGGGGTGTTGTATAAAGGGTTAGGTTTGACTGAGATGCTAATAAGATAGCCCGCATCATTATGGGAAATGAAGCAATGTCACATGATTTTGTTTTCTGCTGAAGTCTGTTGACAAGATGAAGCCATAGTCAGATGTTTCTGAAAACAGACTTAACGTTCTTCTTACTTCAGCATAGTCAATAACTATTCTTTAGCCATATGAGACCAAGAATATTATACTTGCTAGAAGGTTTAGGAGGATGGAAACTGACAAAGCCCTTGAAGTAAATAAGGAAAGTAGGAAAGAACTTAAACAAGGAATTAGAAGGGCTAAAAGGGGTTATGAAAAGTCATTAGCAAACAGGACTAAGGAGAATCACAAGTGTTTTTATACATATATAAAAAGCAAGAGGGTAGCCAGGGAAAGGGTTGGTCCACTCAAAACCAAAACAGGGAATCTATGAATGGAGCCAGAAGAGGTAGATGAGGTCATGAACAAATACTTTGTGTCAGTATTCACCAAAAGAACAAATTGGTGAATGATAGTCTCGGGGAAGGGAATTGTGCATTTCTAAGCAAAGTTATTATTAAAATTGAAGTAATGTTGTGCATCTTAAAAGGTATTCAGGTAGATAAGTCACCAGGTCCTGATGGGATCGATCCCAGAATATTGATGAAGGCAAGAGAATAAATTGCTGTAGTGTTGATAGACATATTTGGCCATAGGTGAAGTCCCAGAGGATTAGAGAACAGCCAATGTGTTCCCAATGTTTAAGAAGGATAGTAGGGATAATCCAGGAAATTACAGACCTGTGAGCCTCACGTGGGTGGTAGGGAAATTATTGGAAAAGATTCTCAGGGACAAGATCTACACACATGTAGCAGCAAATGGATTTATTAACAATAGACAGCATAATTTGTGCAACGGAGGTTGTGCCTCACTAACTTGATCAAGTTTATTTTTGAGGAGGTGACGAAGATGATTGATGAGGGAAAAGCAGTTGATGTTTCCACGTGGACTTCAGTAAAGCCTTTGACAACATCCCTCATGGCAAACTGGTACAAAAGGTGAAGTCACATGGTATCAGGGTGAGCTGGTGAGATGGATACAGAACTAGCTTAGTCATAGGAGACAGAGGGTAGTGGTGGACAGAAGCTTTTCGGAATGGATGATTGTGGCTAGTGGTGTTCCAAAGGGATCAGGACTGGGGCCTCTGCTGTTCATGATCTACATAAATGATTTGAAGGAAAACGTGGCTAGTCTAATTAGTAAGTTTGCGATGATACAAAGATTGGTGGAGTTGCAGATCGTGAGGATTGTCAGAAGATACAACAGGATATAGATCAGTTGGAGACATGGGCAGAAAAATGATAGATGGAGTTTAATCTGGACAAATGTGAGGTGGTGCATTCTGGAAGGTCAAGTGTAGGTGGAAATTATACATTGAATGGCCGAACCTTTAGAAGTATTGATACGCAGAGGGATGCAGGTCCACAGATCACTGAAGATGGCAGCACTGGTAGATAAGATAGTTAAAAAGGCCTATGGAATGCTTGCCTTCATTGGAAGAGGCATGGAGTATAAGGATATGCAGGTTATGCTGCAGCTTTATAGTTAGGCCACACTTGGAATATTGTGTACAGTTATGGTCATCACACTACCAGAACAATGTGGATGCTTTGGAGAGGGTGCAGAAAAGACTTGCCAGGATGTTGCCTGGTATGGGGAATTTTAGCTATGAAGAAAGCTATGAAGAAAGCACTACTGCCTCACAGCGCCAGAGACCCGGGTTCAATTCCCGACTCAGGCGACTGACTGTGTGGAGTTTGGACATTCTCCCCGTGTCTGCGTGGGTTTCCTCCGGGTGCTCCGGTTTCCTTTCACAGTCCAAAGATGTGCAGGTCAGGTGAATTGGCCATGCTAAATTGTCCATAGTGAAGGGCCTGTTTCCACACTGTAAGTAATCTAATCTAATCTAAAAAGGTTGGATAGACTGGGCTTGTTTTCACTGGAACACAGGATATTGATGGGTGACCTGATAAAAGTTTATAAGATTGTCAACGGCATGGATAAAGTAGAAAGTATGAGGCTTTTACTCAGGATGGAGGGGTCAATTACTCGGGGATACAGGTTCAAGGTGTGGGGGTGGGGTGGGATGTTTAAAAGAGATGTGCAAGGCATGTTTTTCACACAAAGGGTGGTGAGTGCCTGGAACACACTGCCAGAGGAGGTAGTGGAATCAGACCCAATAGCAGCATTAAAGAAGCACCTAGATAGACACATGAATAGGAAGGGAATCTAGGGATACGGCTCCTGTAAATGAAGACAGTTTTAGTATGGAAGAACAAAAATGTGTTGGCACAAGCTTGGAGGGCCAAAGAGCCTATGCCTGTGCTGTATTGTTCTTTGTTCTTTCTTAAAATACCTCAAAAAAATCAACAAAATGAACCAGACTTGATTCAAAATAACCCATGCTATTTCCTTTAATCAACTGATACTTGTCCAAATACATAGTCAATCTGTTTTTGGTGATAGGTAAACAGGAATTTTAAAGGAGTTACTGGAATGTAATAGTTCTGTAATTCTTGATTTCACATTCCTTCCTGTTTTTTTTTGCAGTGGAGTAACACTTGCAAATTATCAATGCAGTTCTTGAATCCATCCTTCATTCCAAATATCTGCATTTTTGAACAAAATATTTACAGAATTAGTGGCCTGAGGTAATCAGAAGCTTGCATTTTCAAAATTCACTCTAAAGACATTGTCAAAAATCTAAGATGATAATTGAATGGAGTACTGATGCATGTTCTGAAGTACTGTCTTGTGGACAAAATGTTAACTAAGGGTTCCAGGTGGTAAAGGATTAAAGTCATACCACAATTTGAACAAGAGTAGGGGAGCTAGTTATTTGCTGAAAATGTGTTGCTGGAAAAGCGCAGCAGGTCAGGCAGCATCCAAGGAGCAGGAGAATCGAAGTTTCGGGCATGAGCCCTTTTCCAGCAACACATTTTCAGCTCTGATCTCCAGCATCTGCAGTCCTCACTTTCTCCTAGAAGATTCAAGCTAGTTATTTGGCCAATATTTATTCCTTAATCAACATGACTGAAAAGCAGATTATCTGGTAAGTGTCATATTGTTACATGTGTGATTATTTTCTGTACTTACTCTTGGCAACCATGCTTTTTAACAGTACTCCATTGGCTGTAAACATTTGGGATGACCTAAGGACATGAAAAATTCTAGATCAATACAAGCCATTCTTTCATTGTTTTTGTTTGTTCAGAAAATTATATCCAAGCTTGATTTTCCCATTTTTTTTCTCCATCTTGTCACAGGGAACTAGATGGTGACATCTTGAAAAATGACCATATTACAGAGGAGGAAGTGTTGGATGTCTTGAAACATCATAAAAGTGGATACATCCCCAGGACCTAGATTAGATTAGATTCCCTACAGTGTGGAAACAAGCCCTTCGGCCCAACAGGTCCAGACTGATCCTCCGAAGAGTAACCCACCCAAACCCCTTTACCCTCTGACTAATGCACCTAATTGACAATTTAAGCATGACCAATTCACCTAACTTGCACATCCTTGGACTGTGGGAGGAAACCAGAGCACCCCCACGCAGACACAGGGAGAATATGCAAACTCCACACAGACAGTCACCCGAGGTAAAATCTAACCTGGGACCCTGGTGCTGTGAGGCAACAGTGCTAACCACTGAGTCACCGTGCCACCCAGCAGCAAGCTAGGGAAGCTAGGGAAGTGATTGCTGGGCCCCTTGCTGAGATATTTGTATCATCGATAGACGTTGGCTAACGTGGTGCCACTATTTAACAAAGGTGGTAAGGACAAGACAGGGAGTTATAGACCAGTGAGCCTGATGTCGGTGGTGGTCAGGTTGTTGGAGGGAATCCAGAGGGACAGGATGTACATGTATTTGGAAAGGCAAGGACTGATTAGGAATAGTCAACATGGCTTTGTACATGGGAAATCATGTCTCACAAACTTGACTGAGTTTTTTGAAGAAGTAACAAAGAGGATTGATGAGGGCAGAGCAGTGGACGTGATCTATACAGACTTAGTAAGGCATTTGAAAAGGTTTCTCATGGGAGACTGGTTAGCAAAGTCAGATCTCATGGAATACAGGGAGAACAAGCCATTTGGATACAGAACTGGCTCAGAGGATGGTAGTGGAGGGTTGTTTTTCAGACTGGAGGCCTGTGACTGGTAGAGTGCCACAAGGATCGGTGCTGGGTCCTCTACTTTTTGTCATTTATATAAATGATTTGGATTGAGCATAAGAGATATAGTTAGTAAGTTTGCAGATGACACCAAAATTGTCGTGGACAGCGAAGATGGTTACCTCAGATTACAATGGGATCTTGATCAAATGGGCCAATGGGCTGAGAAGAGGCAGATGGAGTTTAATTTAGATAACCGTGAAGTGCTGCATTTTGGGAAAGCAAATCTTAGCAGGACTTATACACTTAATGGTAAGGTCCTAGGGAGTGTTGCTGAACAAAAAACCTTGGAGTACAGGTTCATCGCTCTTTGAAAGTAGAGTCATAGGTAGATAGGATAGTGAAGAAGCATTTGGTATGCTTTCCTTTATTGGTCAGAGTACAGGAGTTGGGCGGTCATGTTGCGGCTGTACAGGATGTTGGTTAGGCCACTGTTGGAATATTGCGTGTAATTCTGGTCTCCTTCTTATTGGAAGGATGATGTGAAACTTGAAAGGGTTCAGAAAAGATTTACAAGGATGTTGCCAGGGTTGGAGGATTTGAGCTATAAAAAGAGGTTGGATAGGCTGGGGCTGTTTTCCCTTGAGCATCGGAGGCTGAGGGGTGACCTTATAAAGGTTTATAAAATCATGAGGGGCATGGATAGGATAAATGGACAAAGTCTCTTCCCTGGAGTGGGGGAGTCCAGAACTAGAGGGCATGGATTTAAGGTGAGAAGGGAAAGAATACAAAAGGGACCTAAGGGGAAACTTTTTCACACATAGGGTAGTGCGTGTATGGAATGAGCTGCCAGAGGAAATGGTGGAGGCTAGTACAATTGAAATGTGTAAAAAGCAACTGGATGGGTATATGAATAGGAAGGGTTTGGAGGGATATGGGCCGGGTGCTGGCAGGTGGGACTAGTTTGGGTTGGGATATCTTGTCCGCATGGATGATTTGAACTGAAGGGTCTGTTTCCGTGCTGTACATCTCCATGACTCTATGACACTGGTTAGACAAGGTAGTAAACAAACTTTGGCCTTTATTAATGATCTTCTTGAGTTAGATACATATGTTATTTGTGAAAGCAGTCTGGAGTGACTCATCCTTTAACTATTACCTCCTCCCATCTGGAAACAACCTAGGGTGTATTTAGTGCTTCTCCCTAATGAATTTAAGGTGTGTGCACAAATCAAAGTTGTGCTAATCTTGGAAGGAAAGAGGCTGGAACTCCAGCATATATATAAACACAATTAAGTAAATGTGGTTTCAGAAGTAACACAGATATGATGTAACTGGTACAATTTTTTAAAAAATTCATTCATGGCATGCAGGCATCGTTAGTTAGTTCCCATTGCCCACCCCTAATTGCTCTGCAACTGAGTGACTTTGCTGGGCCATTTCAGAAGACAGTTGACAGTAGGTGTGGAGTCACCTGACAATGGTGACAGATTTCCTTCCTTAAAGGACATTAGTGAACCAGATGGGTTGTTATGACAATTGACAACGTTTTCACAGTCACTATTCGACTATCTTTGAATTCCAGATTTTATTGAATTTAAGTTTCACCATCTGCTATGGTGGGCTTCAAACTCATGTCTCTATAACATGATTCTGGGTTATTAGCCCAGTACATTACACGACCACCATCACCCCCTAGACTATGTTGAAAGATATGGGTTAACCTTCAATCCAGCAGTCATTCACATAATTTAGACTGGATTGAAGGTTAACCCATATCTTTCAACATACTTAATACTGAGACAAGATTAGAGAGGTGCTGGAAAAGCATAGCAGGTCAGGCAGCATCTGAGGAGCAGGAAAATCGATGTTCCAGGGAGGAGCCTTCTTCATACCTAACTTACTGTATGTTAGCTATGATATGGAGATGCCGGTGGTGGTCTGGGGTATACACTTGATGAAGGAGCAGCGCTCCAAAAGCTAGTGCTTCCAATTGCTGTAAATCTATTGGACTATAACCTGGTGTTGTGTGATTTTTAACTTTGTACACTAGCTAACTGTTATCCATTTACCATCACATTTCAATAAGTACATATCTTGAGAGACACAGTACTCTCATATAAACTATGCTCTGCTGAATTAGATGAAGTCAATTACAAATCAGCTGCTGAGTTAGTGAGGAACCAAATGAAAGCTCTTGTGCTACAACAGGAAGTTGCAGAAATGCATGCCTCAGACAACACAATATTTTCTGTCCTTTTCAGTGCATTGATCCACACAGATTGATATAGTTGCATTGAGCTTCACTTCCATGATAGCGAAAGCAGAAACTAATATAAGTGCTCTTTCACAACAGGCATTTCAGCATTGTGAATGTTATAGCTGAACTATTTTAAAAGAAACATGAAATATACAGACAGAAAGGTGCATATGGCAATGAATAGGCTGGTACCTTTCAAGAGTTTCCCTTAAGTAGATTGTCACAAAATTCAACTTAATGTCTTCCTTATACTCAAGATGTTTTGAATAGTATCACTAAATGGAGATTTCAACTCACCTAAACAAAAACATGAAATATTTCCAATCCATCAGTGGGTGTTACTCTCAGATTATTTTCTGATCTGTAGGCTTAGTGCTGAAGGTGAGATAATGAAGCATCAGAATTACCTTCATCAGGAGGGAACTTTAGGCACAATTCCTTGGATTAGCTACTACATCAACAAAAATGATTTTCATTTATACAACATTTAATGAACTAGAAATTGAAGAAGACTGGATTCAAAGCGGTAATTGCTTTCTCTCAAAAATGCTGCCAGGTCTGCTGAGTTTCTCCAGCTTTTCTCCAGCTTATTGTTTGTTTCAGATTTATAGCAATTGCAATTCTTTGTGTTATTTTACTGTAAACTTGTTGTTTCTTAAGCAGGAGCTAGTGCATGTTGCCAAGCACAGTGATAGACTTGCTGCAAGTTAAGACACAAGCAACAGAGATTTGGATGGCCTCAAATTGAGGGAGGGTGAAATGTGGGAGGCCATTAGGAGTATGCTGAAATAGTCAAGTCCAGAAATTATGTAGACATGATTCAGATGTGCTGAAGCAGGGGCAGAGTTGGGCGATGTTCCTGAAGTAGAAATGGGCAGTCCAGTGATGGCATGAATATGAGGTCAGAAGTTCATCTAAGGATCAAACAATGAACTAAGGTTATGAATAGATTATTTTCATCTCAGACTGTTGTAGGGAGCATTGTATGGAAGCAAGGACTGCAAATAACAGATTCAGTCTTAATTATTTAATTAGAGGTAATATCTCCTTATCCAGTACCGTGTGGAAGTATAGCCTTATCCAGATGTGAGACAAGCCATCTGATAATTTATCAACAGTGGAGGAGTTAAGAGGAAGTGTGAAATAGAACTGGCTGTCTTTAGTGTTTGCGTGAAAACTAACACTGTGTCTTTAGATGGGGACAGAGGGACAACATGTAGTTGAGAATCAAGAGGTAGCCAATGGTGGATCCTTGGAGGACACCCAGGTGAATACTAAAGTGGCAGAAAGAGAAGTGAATAGTTAGGACTGAAACAAGGTAACTATAGTCCCACACAGAGTGGAGAGGCATTGGAGGAGGATAATACGATCATTTGCGTCAAAGCTTGCAGAAAAGACCAAGAAAGATCTTATTTCACAAATAGTTAGAAAGTCATTGCAACTATTTTGTATTCTGGTAGAGGTGAAAACATGATTGGAGGAATTTAAACATGGAGTTTTGGCAAAGATGGGGATGGATTTGGAGGTGGGAACACATTCAAGAACCAGGAAAGTAAAGTTGAGCAAGGGATTGCATTTTGCAAATGTGGTGGGTGAAGGTATTTTTTCAAGATTAGAGTGGTGTTGGAAAAGCACAGCAGGTCAGGCAGCATCCGAGGAGCAGGGAAGTCAACGTTTTGGGCAAAAGCCCTTCATCAAGATTCCTGATGAAGGGGTTTTGCCCAGAACGTAGATTCCTGTTTGTGCAGGTAGATAAGATAGTGAAGAAGGCGTTTAGTATGCTCTCCTTTATTGGTCAGAGTATTGAGTACAGGAGTTGGGAGGTCATGTTGCACCTGGACAGGACATTGGTTAGGCCACTGTTGGAATATTGCTTGCAATTCTGGTCTCCTTCCTATCAGAAAGATGTTGTGAAACTTGAAAGGGTTCAGAAAAGATTTACAAGGATGTTGCCAGGGTTGGAGAATTTGAGCTACAGGGTGTATGGAATGAGCTGCCAGAGGATGTGGTGGAGGCTGGTACATTTGCAACATTTAAGAGGCATTTGGATGGGTATATGAATAGGGAGGGTTTGGAGGGATATGGGCCGGGTGCTGGCAGGTGGGTCTAGATTGGGTTGGGATATCTGGTCGGCATGGACGGGTTGGACCGAAGGGTCTGTTTCCATGCTGTACATCTTTATGACTCTGTTGAAGGGCTTTTGCCTGAAACGTGGATTTTTCTGCTCCTCGGATGCTGCCTGACCCGCTGTGCTTTTCCAGCACCACTCTAATCTTGACTCTAATCTCCAGCCTCTGCAGTTCCCACCTGCGCCTAGCTATCTTACATACCTGTTCCCATATTCCTTTTCCTATATCTATCCAACATAATCTTAAAAGTTGACATTGTTTCTCCCTTGCTCACTAACCCTGTAGGTGATTTCTCTCTGTATAACATGTTCTATGTGCTATCAATACTTTCTAATTATAGGTTTCTCAGGGGCCTGCTTGGTCAAATGTGGATATGATAGCCACCTTTTGGTCTAACTAGAAGAGTATCTTGTAGTAATCAAGATGTAATTATTATTAACATGTTAAAAGGATAGGACTCATTCAACTTCCTTATTGACTCTCTTCCAGGCCTCATGATATCATTACAGTGGGTGGTGCTAATGGCGCTTAATCATTTTAACCCTTTCAGGCCCATATACAACTTAAAGAAATTTATTTTATTCTCTGTTAAATCCTTTATATTTATCCCATTCTAAACTTCTCAACAATTGGAAAGTGTACTTTCCTATACCCTATTCAACCATTTCATACTTTAGTAAACTTCTATTACATTGCTTTGTAATCTGCATAATTTTATTGAAAAATTATTCAATTCATGCAGTCTTCCTTTATTTTTGTATTTCCTCATGCTCTGTAACATCTGGTATTATGCCTTGTATCTTCATTGAAGGTTCTGACAGTTCTATTTTGTGAAACTTAGTAGTACACCAAATGTACTAAATGGGATTGCAATGTTATAAATTAGATCAGGATTGCCTTGAGCTTTTATATTCTATATCTTTTCTGATTCAATATCTAAAATTCCAAGTACTTATTTTGTAAATTTTTCAACACAAGGTGCTGCCTTTATTGTCTAGTACCTTTGTCCCAAATCCTTTGCTTGTCTCTCAGACAAGCCTGATTCCTGTCAGATAATAATTACCATTGTTTCTTAAGCCAAATTTATCACCACACATTTAACTGATATTAAATTCTATCTGTAACATTTCTAGTCCATCCTCATCAATTACAGCTCCTTTTGGTCTTATTTTAGTATTGTCAACAAACTTTAAAATGAATCCTTCTGGGTATATATTCATTCATTTACTTCAGAACAAAAATTACTTCACAAATATCTTTTCCAATAACTACTTCCAATGACTCTGCCCTTTACTCTTAGGGGAGTTAATCCTAGAGGAATTTTCACTTTCGCTGCTTGTGTGGCAATGTGTCAGATAGAATGAGCCTTCACAACCAGCAGGTAATCTAGCCAACCAGAAGGTGAACATTAAATCCAATCTTTTCAAGAGTTTTACTTCAATTCGCCTGGAGGCCTTGGCGGCTCGATGAAGTGTCCTGCTTCTAAAGGAGAAGCTCTGGCTGTCTGTCCCATTCTAGGGTGGCATGTGGCTCAGTAGTTAGCACTGCTGTCTCACATCACCAATGTTCCAGGTTCAATTCCAGCCTCAGGCGACTGTCTGGGTGGACTTTGCATGGGTTTCCTCTAGGTGCTCTCACACAGTCCAAGGATGTGCAGGCCAGGTGAATTGGCCATGCTAAATTGTCCATAGTGCACCATAATGCTAGTTGCATTAGTCAGAGGGAAATGGGTCTGGATGGGTTACTGGCCCCGAAGGGCCTGTTTCCACACTGTAGAGAATCGCCATGGGAGGATGTTCAGTTGTCTCTTAATCCTTCCGATACTTCCCCACTGGGGCAAGCAAAGGCGGAAACAGCGTGCGAGTGAAGACAAAACAAACCGAGCATTATACAAACAGACACAGAGTACATATGGAGTTATCCATTTACTTCCATATCTCGGCGGTTTTACAATATGATTTATTTTTAATTATTTCATATCGCATTTCAGCTTGGATGCCTGCAAATCATAACCACACAATCTAAATTTAAATTTAATAAATGGAAAACAGAAAACTTGCATTATATTTCAAGCAACACGCTGTAATGTAAATAGAATATTCTGGAAATATTGGTCCACAGAGAGAGGTCTTAACTTTTCAGGTTGGTAACTTTCATCGGAACTGAAAAGTTACATATACACCAGGTTTTAATCATGTTCGAAATAGGGAAAGGGAGGAAGAAAGAACAAAGAGCGGAAATCTTTTGAAAAGTCAATAAAGATTGTGCTTCCACCATTGTTTCTGTTGGGGTGTAACACATCCTAAAGACATTCTGCATATTAAAAGTTATGACATTTCATTATTATGACATTTTAAATTTACACACAGAAAACAGCTTTATTAACTGGGTCATCGACAGCGTTTGGGACATGATAGGTTCTGTGTTGGAGATTTCTGCTCAGCGGGTAAGACCAGTTGTTTCCCCCCGCCCCAGGAATGAATGAAATGATTGAGCGACACTGCAGCAGACTTTCTACGGTCGATTCCAGTGTCCGGCCAACTTGTGCATGAGGAGAGGAGCTGGGGCAATCGCGAGGGAAGTTTGTCCATATAAGGAATGGGGCCGGACCCACGGGGAGCAGCGGCTCGCGCGCTCCTCCTCGCGCTGCTGCTATTGCACATTTGAGTGAGAAAAAGAAACGGCCAAGTGTGGTGTCAATAGTGTGTGGCAGCCGGCAATACTGCCTCCCTCCCTACAGCCGGGGAGAGATGTTATTCACCACGCTGAGCTGAGCTGGCTGTAATCCGCTTTAACGGCGGCGGCGGTGGTGAGGAGGATGTGAGTGCGGACCCGGGGCGGCTCCTGACTGACTCTCCGTGTGTGTGTGTGATCGGTGTGGAGGGAGCTTGAGCTCCGCCCGGTTGTGACTCCTGGAGGGAGGGAGAAAGGAGGCCGCCGATCATCTCTCTCTCCCCCCCCACCCCTATTCCCCCTGGGGCAGAGAGGGAAGGACAGGGACGGGAGGCCCATGAACTGAGACAGGACAAAATGGCGACGGCGGGCACCGGGAGCCGGGCGGTGTTCACCGGGGACACCGGGACCGGGGGCCGCAGCAGCAGTAGCAAGAGCTCGGAGCCGAGTGAAGAGCCCGCCTCGGCCCAGAAGCAGCTCGCCTTGTACAGGAAGCACCTCCGTAAAGTCAAGAGTGTCGACTTCGACGCCTCGGTGGAGAAGGAGCCGAGTCCGGAGCCGTGTGTGCCCCAGGCCGGAGCGGAGCAGCCCGCGCAATCCAGCGGAACTGCCGGGGCAGGAGGATATGGTTATGGGGGCTCGGCCGGGGCCATTCTTGTGGATATAGGCCCTCCGCTCAGGTAAGGAAGGCGCCGCCAGACAACTTTACTCTTTGTTTGTAATAGTTTAACTGTAATGTGTAGAACAGGAACACAAGGGGAAAGGAGTGTTAGAAGGTTTTGTTTTGGGGGGGGGGGATCTGGGCAGGAAAGGAGAGGTAAGTGAGGGGTTAGTGGCTGGGCTTGGTGCCACTATTCCCGCTGCTGGCAGACAGATATTGAGGCTGAGTGTAAATAACCAGTGTCCTGTAGATACATGCAACCGTAGGTGCACGTGATTTCCCCGTTACAATAAAGGTTTTGGTGTTTTGCTGGAGATCCATCTGCACAAGACTGCCTTCCTCTACAAGCCTAATTTCCTGGACAGATTTTGAATGTGTTGTCGGTTGTTGCACAGGATCATATGATCCTGTTTGGTCTTGGAAGGACCAACCTTTCTTATTTATCTTCATTGGACGTGTATGTCCGTCCCGTTGAATAATATTTGTTTTGAAAGCTGACGACAGTGGTATACCTGAAGTAGACTTATCGTGGTATATGTGGTCTAGGATTTTGTAGCATATTCATGGTATTTTATTTTACGCCATTGTGAATGTTTTAAGGGGCAAGTGGATAATTTTAAGTTGCAGTATGGTGTGTTTCGTAAATTTTGATAATGGGACAACAGTTGTTTTTCCCCGTTCAACGAAACTTGTCCGCACTTGGCATTCAGGTTGCAAGTTTGATTTTTCGCCTGTGAATTTAAGCAAAGTAATAGACTGTTCATAGCACGTGAACGAAGACACGCGTCTAGTCTTTCCTGGTATTTTCGGGTTTCACGCACTAGGCGTGAATTTGCCAGCTCCAAACACGGGAGTGCAGATTATATGACAGATTCCTCTAGCGTCTTGTGCATTTGAAATAAGATACTTTATTTTTAGGGGAAAGTTTTATGTACGAGTGGAGTAATGTTGTATTTATGTATTAAGTTTGTATGTTGTAATTAACCTACGCTGAGAAGGTGGGAATGTTAAATCAGCATTTTGTGGGGATATTAATTTTCTGAAGTGTTATTAGATCAGTGTTATAACTTTTTAAACCAGCAAATTCGAACGACTTTCACTTTGTGTGGCGTCTGAACTGGAAAGAAAACGGCTCTAGCTGTTTGTGAAGCATGACTGCCTGAAAAAAAATGGGCGGTTTGGGGGGGTTATGCAATATTTTACCAGCAGTGGTTTTAAGGAGGGTCCTAAAGAGAAGGTTGTAGAGGGAATTGAAATATAAACTGTTCCTATACGTGGGCTACATTAGTTGAGATCGGTTAGCTCAATTGGCTGGATGGCTCATTTGCAATGCAGAGTTACGCTAACCGCACAGGCTCAGTTACTATTAAGTACCTTCCTTCTCGACCTCGCCCCTTTGCCTGAGTCGTAGTGACCCTCGGGTTAAACCATCACCAGACATCTCTCTTTGAGAACAATCTTATTGCCCCTTGGGACTTTGGCGACTTTACCTTTTTACATTAACAGTCGCAACACTTCGAAATTGTTTTTATAATGTCGCCAGTTTCCGGGAAAATTCATGGCGAGAAAACGTAAACATTAGTCTTTTGAGGTTAACGTGAATTTGTAGAGGTGAAGTGCCATTTTATTTCTAATAGCCACAGTTGAGTAATTTACTGAGTCGTCTAGCAGTGAAGCAGTCGCTGTCACTTGATAGATTAAAAAAAACTTTTAATGATGCAAGAATACAGTATTTAAACACGTAATGGCCCTTGCATGTACTGTACATGGAGCGGTAAATTTGAATAGAATTTGCTTTGACTTTTTTTTGTCAGTGTTGGTGTCATTAAACTTTGCTTGTTATTGGCTTTTATCATTCCATAGTATGTTTTGAAAGTTTTCTACTTTTTTGGGGATTTTTTTTCCGCTCCCAATGTTGTCTTCGCTGTACGGTGAGAGAGAGAGAGAACTGGATTCTGAGGTGACGAGTATAAAAATTAACCTTATTTGATCTCTCGAAGTCTTTAAGCTCTTGCAGGAATGTAAACGAACTTTGTTTTCAAAAAACAATGTTCTTTGTTAGATGACTTGTATATAAGGAAATGGCATTTTAGTAACTTTTGTAGCATCTCCCTATAGCGAGGCCTTCACTGGCTCCATGAATTTGGGACTATTGTTCTATAGCATGTTTAACAAATACTAATCTGATTTCAGTTGCTTTTGTTTCCCTGAGAATAGTGGTTCCCTTACAAAACGAGTTTCCAAGCTTTTTTCCCATTACTAGACACTGAAAATAAGTTTGTTTTGTTACTTTTTTTTTGGACTAATGTCTGGTGTCATGATTACCAGCCACTGGGGCACTGTACATTCGCGTAACCCCTACAGAGAACATTAAATGACAGGCTCCAGTCGAAAAGTTTAATTAACTTGTGTTTTGCTCTTGAGACCGAGCTGTACTTAAGCTACCAAATTTGGGATGAATTAACTGACCCAAAACATTGATGTTCTGTCAGCTGTTTGTCTACAAGTCAGAAATAATTTCAATTCTGCTGAGCTGCTCATCTTTTTTTAATACAATGTTGCTGCCATTTATGGTGCTTACATTATATTTGATCCTCAATGACGCCAATGATTAGTACGGTGCATAACTTGCAGCATATTAAAGCTTCGTTTTTACATTGCTATGCCACAGATTGAAGCACATGGTTCCTAGTTATGATCGGACGGCAGCAGTCGGTATTTGACCTGTAAGGCAAATAGTGTCTACTCTGAACTGACAATAGCAATTTGTCACATTTTTACAAAAAGTGAAAAGTTCTATAGGTCGCCATTACCACAGTGCCAATAAGAAAAAGTAAAAATTAAGAGTTCACCTCAAATCAATTTCAGTTCGGAGAATGTCGATTTTTTTTCTAAAGCAAAAATGCTGGAAGCTGCCGCTAAAAAGACCTTCACACCTGCAGGCTGCCAAGACTGCCCCTCTGGCGCAAGGTCGGTACACCAAGAGACTACTCTTCCAGGCTGGAATGCAAGATCTCCACGCTGGGACTGGACGAGATCATCCCGTTTGGCCGCTGGAATCTTGGAAGACTTTCACGCCGGGATAAAAGCGCCGAACCTGTAGACTCACCTCCAGCTGAGACCGTCACTGCGGGATGAGGCCAGCACAACAGAAGAACGCCGTGCTAGGCCTAAACCGCCACACCAGACTGGAAGCCGTAAGTTCGCTAGGACCAGGCCGGGGAAAGACTCCTTCCGCCGAGGAAGTTATAAAAGGGTTTAAAAAAAACGGAGTGAGTAGATTAGCTCCAGGCTTCTGGGCTGAAAGAACCCACAAGCTACACCACCACCATCTTGCTTAAACTGGCACCAATACCTTCCACGTCACCGTTGATCAAAATACTGATGTTAATCTACTAATGGGAACTGCAGGCAAATTGACTGACATACAAGTTTTTATATGCTGATTGAGAATCCCCGAAGCAGGTGGTTAATGAGATTGAACCCATTCTGCAGTTGACAATCTGTTCACTGGTTCAACATTTTTAAAAAAAAGTTCCAGGTGAATTGATGGTTCAATGAGGGAAAAGGTAAAAAGGATAGATCCTCTGCCACTGTTGATTTAAAAAAAAAATTTTGAAAATGTTCATACTTAAGGGTATACAAGACATGTCAGTGGAATCTGTCCTCAACTGGTTAAGTGCTGTTTTATTCTTGTGGATTCTGTGCTGTACCCTCCCAAAGTAATGTTTTAGCCTCCAAACCAGAACATTGAGTATTCATGACCATGAAATCAAAGTTAAGGCCATATGCAACTAAAGCAGCACTGAGATGTGAAGATTTGTGCAGTTTGCCAGCCCACTGCCAGTTATATTTTCTGCTATCATTGATATTTTGGGGTTACAATTGAGCAAAAGAACTGAAGTAGATTACCCATATGTTTACAAGAGCAGGTCAGAGGCTAGAAACTTTGAAGTGAGTAACTTGTCTAAAACAATTCACATGACGTGCAAGTCAGAAGGGTGATGGAGTAATCTTTTTTTACTTGGATGTCGCTACTTGTAGCAACCCTTAAGGACAAAAATGTCAGTTTGATACTACTTCTACCACTGCACAGTTGCAGTAATATAATATTATATACAAAATGCATTGTAGAAATTCATTTTAATGTACCCTCAATAGCATCATCCAAACCTGCACCCCCAAATACCTTGGGCTACACTAACATGGGACCACTGCAAAAAGGAGTTGCTATCCAAGATCTCCATAATCCTGACTTGCACATCACTGTTCCTTCACTGCCATTGGATCAAAATTCTGGAACGTTTCCTGTCTGCTCTGTAGATATATAATATGGGCTGGGTGCTGGCAGGTGGGACTAGATTGGGTTGGGATATCTGGTCGGTATGGACGGGTTGGACTGAAGGGTCTGTTTCCATGCTGTACATCTGACTCTGCTTCAGTGGTTCAAGTAGGCAGCTCACCACCATGTTCTTGAGGCATTTAGGATGGTTGCAGATACTAGCCTTGCTGATTATACCATGAAAAACAATAGAAAATAAATTGATTTGGGCAAGGTTTTTAAAGCATTCAAATTTGTGGAACAGAGTTTGCAGGGGCATTATCTGTATTACAACTAGATCTACAGTAAATGTTCAGATAGGGTTTTTTTTTTAGATTACTTTACAGTGTGGAAACAGGCCCTTCGGCCCAACAAGTCCACACCGACCCGCCGAAGCGCAAACCACCCATACCCTACATTTACCCCTTACCTAACATTACGGACAATTTAACATGGCCAATTCACCTAACCTGCACATCTTTGTGACTGTGGGAGGAAACCGGAGCTCCCGGAGGAAACCCACGCAGACACTGGGAGAACGTGCAAACTCCACACAGTCAGTCGCCTGAGGCGGGAATTGAACCCGGGTCTCTGGCGCTGCGAGGCAGCAGTGCTAACCACTGTGCCACCGTGCTGCCCACAATTTGATTTGACAATTTGATTTAGTCAAGTATAACCTATAGTTAGTACTGTACTCTGGTTCAGGGTTTTATTGTGTCAGTTGAACTGGCCAAGATTTTGATTTTATTTGTAATTGCAAACTAATTTAATTGGTATTTGTAACCACCTCACTCAACACATAGTATATAGAGCTCATACTAAATATGGTGCAATTTTAATATACTTATTTATTGTTCCTGGTTGTGGTGAAAGATTGGCATTGTTGTGCCAGTCTTTCATATGCCATTTTTGTGGCAACCTGCTCAATTGATTAACTTCAATGTAAGTAAGTGTAAAAATAGGAACTATGTAATGGTGTTTAGTATCAATGAGGCTGGGAAAGGATGTGTACAACATCGATGGAGATTTGTTTTTGAACTGTGTTGGTCTATTCTCTCTACAAGAGACTAATTACAAACTATGGTGGGTTTGGCTATGATTTACCACAAACCTCCACATTTACTGTGTAATTTCTGTGGCATGAAATACATTGTTCTTTTTTTTTTAAAAGTCAGAGTTGCTGGAGGAAATGATTCAGCAGTAACCTTGAGATAAACTTTACCTTCATACTCAGTGCAAGATTAGAGCTTCTAGATTTATTGTCTTCTAACTGAGGTAAATGGAAAATAATTTACAAAACCTTCTTTTCCCAAAGCTAATATAGGAATTCAAGCACATAGCTTTTATTATGGTATTTAGTTCTGGAGGAAAACCAGGACTTATTCGAGAAACTTTAAACAAAATAGTATTAAGTTTTCTTTTTCATGAAAATTAGGATAGGGAACACAACTGTGTTTTACACTTGATTCATAAATGAGATCTAAAATATTATTTCTGTTCTCAGGATTTATTGAATGTTAATGTTTATAGGATCTGTTTTACCTCTTGTGTATTGAATATTGAAAGATGTAATCCATGGTCAATTTGACAATCATTTTGTGTTTCATGTCCTATGCAGTCAAGGAATGAGGTGGATTTCAATAATTTAGCAAGAGAAATCCAGTGGGAAACAAGACATTTGTGTCTTGTTGAAATTTGCGTGTAGTTCTATTTTAACTTGTTGGCTACATGATTTTGGGGGAGAGAACATTCCTAATGTTTGGAAGTTTTTGTCCAGTTGCTTTTCTCGTCATCTAGTCAGACCTTTTTTTTTCCTGGGGTATCCCCTCTGCTGTAATTATTTTTATGTACAGGATTCCCAAGTTTCTTATTCATTTCTTTTTGGAAATTATTTCTTAAACCATAACCTTATCATAATTTCTGAAATGGTAATAGCTTTTTCCTAAATACAATTGCATTTTATAGCTACCCCTTTCTTGCTTCCCTTGTTTACTTTATTTGTCTCTATTGCTGTATCATCTTATTCTCGTTCTCACTTGATGTAGCCTAGTTCTGCTCTGGACACTCCTACCACTAGTTGTCAAGCCATCATTTTCATGCACAGAGCACACACACAATATAGTTCAGTTGAGAAGATTACATGCCACTCTTTGTAGTATGATCAAGCTGCACATAGGTGAAATTCTGTATTGAATCTAGGAGTAGAAGGGTGAGTGTGTTGGCAGAAGAGGGACACTTTTATGTATTTTAATAGTGGAGTAAAACACGAGATAAATCTGATTTTTTTTTGCCACCTAGTCCAGCATATTACAAAAATTAAATCAGTTTTTCATACTATTAGAACAATCTGAGCATTTTGACAGGAGTGCTGCTATTGAACGATTGCAGGATAAATAAAACATGATTTTCTTCGTTGAAAGAAATACTGAACAATTGGTTTTCAATGGACCAATTTAGTTTTGTAATATTTTGTCTTCTCTCACAGCCTTTTCTTGTTGTAATGGCGAGTTCAGGGTTGGGATTCCTTGTGGCTGCAGTCATCCATAGTATTTTGCAAAAAGGGACAAATCAGTAACATCAATAGGTTTAAAAAGAATTGCTGGAAAAACTCCAGTGTAGCTGCATCCATGGAGAGAAAGCAAAAGTAACGCTTCAGATCCAATGACACCAGACCCATAACGTTACCTCTACTTTCTTTCCACAGATGCTGCCAGACCTGCTGACTTTTCTTTATCTACAGCAGGTTTTTTTTTTGTTTCTGGTTTCCAGCATCCGCACTCCTTGTTTTAAGACATTAATTGGTTGTTTTAACACACTGGCAGTACAGTCAATTCTAAAGTTGTTTTTAAACCGCTAATCTCAATGTCTTAAAGTGTAAAAGAGTACTCATTAACTGAGACTTAGTGTAATATTTAGGGTCAAATGTAATTTTTGTTTTCATTTAGGGGAAATTGACAGTATATTTCCAACTGTATAAGATATTAAAGTCTTGAATTTCTAGAGCCTTAACACTTCAGCTCTGGAGTGGCTAATATAAAAGTGTGTAAATATAGTGCCAGTAAGAGTGTTCAGGTTTTACTTAAAATATGGATGACTCCACTACAGACCCAGAATCAAAGTTAGGCTCCTGAAGTCAACTTGAAAGAAGGGCAATATGAAATCCAATTTGGACCAGTGAAGCAGATATCATTTCAAATGCTTTGGTCAGTTAAGTATAACAGAATTAAAAACTGACAATATAATTAAGTGAAGAGAACGTCTTTTTGGCATGCTCCAATATTCTACTCTGCACGAAAACCAGTACTAAATATTGTGGGATACATTTATATCACTGGTTCAAGAGACCTTGAGATAAGAAGTTGGAAGAATAAATAGTAAAACTATATGCTACTTTTAATGTATCAATTGTATTTGGTAATCAGTCTTTACGTTTTGTGGTTACATCAGTGATACATCTCCAGTACTTTCAATATTTTGAACTGGACAAAAAACAAATTGTTCTAAAAAGTGAAAACGGTTTCATCACGAAGACCTTCACCCAATGAAAAAAATCCTGTTACGTAGTAAACACCATGTATGGTTTCATCAATCTACTACTGAACATAATTCTCCGACACAGGCAGTTAGATTTCCTAGTTTTTCTTAGGATCACTTCTGGGCTTCTCCTCCAATGAGACCATATTTCTGTTAACTCCACTCCAAGATATAAAAGATCTGGACAATGCCTTCTGCTAATAGTCATAAGTATAAAGTGCAAATTAGGGACGTGACAAATAAAAGTGCTCTATTCTTGGTTGTGCCGTGAGTTTTTGATTTGGACTCAATCAAAATAGTACATAAGTGATCTTTTTCATTGGCTGGAATTGGATTTTTATATTGCCTTTCTTTTGTTTTCCAAATTTGAGTAGAGGGGATGCTTTTTTTTCTTCTGGGTCTGCAAATATACATTTGTATTTATGAAATTGCATTGGATTTAGCAATATAAATAACAAATTTTGGCTTGTTTCAGGTTAGTACGAAGTGACCTAACATTGATTATAAGCCTAGACAAATGAGTGCATGCTCTTAACTGATCCTACCTTTTGACTTAAATCCTTTTTTTTAAAAAAAATTAACAGCATGCGTGCATTTTGCTAAGTGTTCCTAGCTCTAGTCAGACCACAAGATTTGTTTCATGTAGTTTAGCTGCCCCTTTTGCTCTGACTCTCTCTGTCTGTCTCTCTGTCTGTCTCTCTGTCTGTCTGTCTGTCTGTCTGTCTGTCTGTCTGTCTGTCTGTCTGTCTGTCTGTCTGTCTCTCTCTCTGTCTCTCTCTCTGTCTCTCTCTCTGTCTCTCTCTCTGTCTCTCTCTCTGTCTCTCTCTCTGTCTCTCTCTCTGTCTCTCTCTCTGTCTCTCTCTCTGTCTCTCTCTCTGTCTCTCTCTCTGTCTCTCTCTCTGTCTCTCTCTCTGTCTCTCTCTCTGTCTCTCTCTCTGTCTCTCTCTCTGTCTCTCTCTCTGTCTCTCTCTCTGTCTCTCTCTCTGTCTCTCTCTCTGTCTCTCTCTCTGTCTCTCTCTCTGTCTCTCTCTCTGTCTCTCTCTCTGTCTCTCTCTCTGTCTCTCTCTCTGTCTCTCTCTCTGTCTCTCTCTCTGTCTCTCTCTCTGTCTCTCTCTCTGTCTCTCTCTCTGTCTCTCTCTCTGTCTCTCTCTCTGTCTCTCTGTCTGTCTCTCTCTCTGTCTCTCTCTCTGTCTCTCTGTCTGTCTCTCTGTCTGTCTGTCTGTCTGTCTGTCTGTCTGTCTGTCTCTCTGTCTGTCTCTCTGTCTGTCTGTCTCTCTGTCTGTATAAGTAGCGACAATAATAGAAATGCCGTGTTTCAAACTGGTGACTTTTTTTTCCCCTTTAATGAAAAGGGCATCTTGCATGTTATGCCATGCTGGCATTCAACCGTATGTGCCGTTATTTGTAAAAAGCAGCCTGATCTTTGCTAGGAAATTAACTGTGATTGTTGCTATTCTAAATAGCATCCCAGTAAATACAGGCAACCCGACCTTGCTTCTGGAAACTCAAGGCCCCAAAGGAATGGGAGAATCAGACCCAGTGGCACCACAAAGAGATTTGAATGTCTGTTTTAACTGTAGGATTATCATTTAGATGCTTCTGTAGTCTGTTGTCCTTTGGCCCTGTCTGAAAAAAAAAGATTTATTAGACTGAGCAACCTGGTTTGATTTTTGCCGCACATTTCTAATATACTCTAAGCATGATGCTTAAGCAAAGCAAGCAATCATGATCAAAGTTTTCAACAATGCAGTAGCAATGAAAACTTCAACACCTACATACACATCTATCATCTGTACTAAAAAGCTATAAACAGTCAAATATTCCAGCTGTAACTAGCCTTCAAAGGATCTTGTACATTTCAAGAATTGATCTGGGGATAGCTACATTGGATTGCTCTTGAGCCATCTCTGGTAAATGATAACTACTCTTGAGAATGACACTCATACTTCTAGATATGTCTCCAGTTCTGTTTTCTGCCTTGCATCTGGCTTGTGGTGCAGTTTAGCTAGCCCTTATTTTAAAACCAAGTCTGTCAGAAAATTAGAGTTTCGACAGAAAACATTTTCTAATTTTGATGTCTGAATGATGTACAAAATGTAAGTGTTGACAGAACCTCGTAATACTGAAGCTCACCTCAAAAGTACTTGAAGCAATTCAATAGATTTTCATCTGGTTCACTAACATCCTTTTTAGAGAAGGAAATCTGCCATCCTTGCATGACCCCATAGCAGAGTGGTTGGCTTAACCATCCTCTGGGCAATTACAGATGAGCAATAAGTCCATGCCTATCCAGAATAAAAATGAAACTAAAATAAAAATGGGTTCGATTCCAGCCTCTGGTGTGTCTGTAGGGGTTTCCCCCCAGGTGCTATGGTTTCCTCCCACAATCCAAAGATGTGCAGGTTAGGTGAATTGGCCATGCCAAATTGCCCTTAGTGTTCAGAGGTGTGTAAGTCAGGTGCATTAATCAGGGGTAAATGTAGAGAATAGGGTAGGGAAATAAGTTTGGGAGGGATATTCTTCGGAGGGTCAGTGTGGACGCGTTGGGCCAAAGGGCCTGTTTCCACACTGTAGGGATTCTTTTATATAAAGAAAAAGAACTGTTGCTCCAAATCCTGCACCAGAATTTCAGTAATGGGTTATTCTAATACTTATGTCTCTTTTGCTGGCCATTCCATCAAGGACTGAAGGGCCTGTACTGTTCTAATGAAACAAGAGACTGGTTACAAGGTATTCTGATACTTTGTTGGGCTATGTTGTAGAGTCATCCAGGGAGCAGGCAAGTCTAGAACTGGTAAATGAGCAATGAGACAGGATTAATCATCAACCTTGTGGTAAAGAAGTCTCTGGATGACTGACCATAACATGATAGATTCACTTCAAACTAAAGAGGAATTCTAAGACTGAAAAGAGAGCCTGAAGGTACAGCTAGCTTGTGAACTGGAAAACTGCAAGACCATTAAAATGTAGGAGCAGATGTAGATTGCTGTGGTTCTGTTCGCCGAGCTGGAAGTTTTTGTTGCAAACGTTTCGTACACATTGACCTGGACCCAATATACCGGCCACTACAGTGGACAGCTGAAACTGACAACCGGAAGCGGCAGGGACAGGCCACTATAAATGCCGGAGGAAACACCACAGAAGCGCTTCACAGGAGGCTCCCAAGCACTGAGGATGTCACCTAGACAAAAACTTCCAGCTCGGCGAACAGAACCACAGCAACGAGCACCCGAGCTACAAATCTTCTCTCAAACTTTTGAGCAAATGTAGATTATTCAGCCGGTCTAGTCTGCTGTGCCATACAGAGATCATGGGCAATCTGATAACCCTCAAGTTTGCTTTCCTGCCCTGTCCCCATAGGTTTTGATACCCAGACTGATTTAAAAATCTGTCTATTCGTAGCCTTGAATATACTTAATGGCCTCGGAATTTCCTCCACATTTCAGTCTTAAATGTGAGACTCCTTTTTATTGTGAGATTGTGTACTCTCTGCTCTGAAATGCACTCATGAGGGAAACTACCTTTTCTGTATTACCCTGTCAAGTCTCCTAAGAATCTTTGTATGGGTTTCAGTAAGGTTGCATCTCATTCTTCTCCATTCCAATAAGTACAGCCCCAATTCACTCAATCTCTCATGAGTCTCTCCATTTAGCCCCTGCTCGCCTCTCCCTCATCTTTTTTGATGGTTTGTATTAATGAGCTTTGCACATAATTGGAATCATGGGTGATTTACTGATGGTTAATGGATGGGAAACAAAACCACGGGTGGTTTAGTGATGAGGAAAAAAAATGTTGTGTAGGGGCACTTCTGAATATTTTTTAAAAAAAATGTCTGTCCACACCAGGTATCAACCCAGTGAACCTTTAAACTGTTGCAATGCGCCATTGCTTGATTTAGGTTACCCATGGTAGGCTATTGTGGAAAATGTCTATTTTCCTCCTCGGATGCTACCTGACCTGCGCATATCTAGCACCACTCTAATCTAAACTCTGATCTCCAGAATTTGCAGTCCTCACTTTCGCCTATTGCAGAAAATACAAAGGCATGGGATTGAGGGAGATTTAGTGGTTTGGATCAGAAATTGGCTAACTAAGAAAAAGGTGATGGTCGATGGGAAATGTTTATCCTGGAGTTCAGTTACTAGTGGTGTACCACAGGGATCTGTTTTAGGGCCATTTCACATTTATAGATGACTTGGATGGGGGTGTAGAAGGATGGGTTAGTAAATTTGCGGATGACACCTAAGGTTGGTGGAGTTGTGGATAGTGTGCAAGGATGTTGCAGTTTAGAGGGACATAGATAAGCTGAGAGATGGCAAATGGAGTTTAATGTGGAAAAGTGTGAGGTGATTCACTTTGGTAGGAGTAACAGGAATACAGTACTAGGCTAATGTTAAAATATGTGGTAGTGTGGATGAGCAGAGAAATTCTGGTGTCCATGTGCGTAGATCCCTGAAAGTTGACACCCAAGTTGGTAGGATTGTCAAGAAGGTGTATGGTGTGTTAACTTTTATCGGTGGAGGATTGAGTTTCAGAGCCATGGAGGTCATGTTGTAGCTGTACAAAACTCTGGTGTAGCTGCACAAAACTCTGGTGTAGCTGCACTTGTACGCAACACTCCAATTCTGGTCACCGCGTTATAAGGATGTGAAAGCATTGGAAAGGGTACAGAGGAGATTTACCAGGATGCTGCCTGGTATGGAGGAAAAGCTGAGGTACTTGAGACTGTGTTTTCATTAGAGAGGCTTCAAATTAGTTTCACAGGTCAGCGTAACATCAAGGGCCAAAGGCCATGTACTCCGCTGTAATGTTCTATACCGATGACTTTCCTTCGATAAGGATTCCAAAACTGTCCACCCATATTTCAGCTGTGGTCTGACTAATGCCTTGTCTTGTTTCAGCAAAACCCCTATTCCCTTTTGAAATGAAGACTGCCATTCCAGTTGTTTGCTCAAATACCCACTGAGTTTGGATGAGAGCTCCCAAGTCTCTCCCAAAGTTTTTTGTAATATCTTTCCATTTAAATAAAATTCAGCTCCTCTATTCTTCCTACTATAGCATGTAACTTTGCATTTTACATAATATTCTGTGTGCCAAGTTTTCCCCACTCATTTAACCTATCTGTATCGTTCTGCAGACATTATCATACTCTCCATTTGCCTTTCAATTTATTTTTGTTTTCCTCATCCAGGCTGCTAATATGTATTGTCAATAGTTGTGGGCCCAGCACTGATTCCTGGCACACCATTAGTTTCAGGTTGCCATCCTGAAATGCCCCCACATCCCAATTCTGTCTTTATTTGTTGGCCAATCCTCAATCCATGCTAATACACTACCTCCAAAGCCATGGGCTCTTATCTTAAGTTGTCTAATGTGTGGCATCTTCTTTAAAATCCAAATATATTACAATCCACTGCTTCCCCTTTATTTATGCTGCTTGTTACCTCCTCAGAATGCAAACTAAATTTGTCAATATGATTTTGTCTTCATGAAGCAATGCTGACTCTGCTTGATTATCTTGTGTATTTCTAAATGCTTTGCTGTTATGTCCTTTTTTATAATAGATTCACAGTAACAGATGTTGAGGAGCATAGGAACAGGAGTAGGCCTTTCAGCCCCTTGCATACTTCACCATTCAAGATCATGGCTTATCTGTAGTCTAATTCCATATACCTGCCTTTGGCCCAGATACCTTAACAAGAATTTATCCATCTGGACACTCGAAGAAAGTAATTAAAGTCTGTGTCTATCTTCTGGAGAGAGTGAATGAGTAAGTCTAGTGTTACATTCAGGAGCCAGGCAGCCTAACCAAATCAGCCTTTCAACTTCTGTATTCATAACACAGTAAGATCTACACCCTTTTTAAAGCTTCCCTCCCCCCCCCCCCCCCCCCCAAAACAATTGCTTCAATAGTTCCTAACCAAACTTTGAATAAGCAATTCCAAACACTAGTAATTTTATATCTTATTCAAAATCTTTACAAAACATTAGCAGAAAAAGAAATATAATGGGATCCTGATCAGATGAGTCAATAAATCAAGGAGTGGCAGATAGTTAAATTTAGATAAATGTGAGGTGTTGCAGTTTAGAAAGGCAAATCAGAGCAGGACTTAAAAGTAAGGTTCTGGGGAGTGCTTTTGAACAAAGAGACCTTGGAGTGCAGGTTCATAGTTCCTTGAAAGTGGAGTTGCAGATAGATAGGATAGTGAAGAAGGCATTTGGTATGCTTGCCTTTATTGGTCAGTGCTTCGAGCATAGGAGTTAAGAGGTGATGTTGCAGCTGTACAGGACATTTAGTTTGGCCACTTTTGGAGTATTACATGCAATTCTGGTCTCCGTTTTGGAAGGATGTTGTGAAATTTGAAAGGGTTCAGAAAACATTTACAAGGATGTTGCCAGAATTTGAGGGTTTAAGCTATAGGGAGAAGATGACTAGGTTGGGGCTATTTTCCCTTGTGTCAGAGGCTGAGGGGTGACTTTATAGAGGCTTATAAAATCATGAGGGGCATGGATAGGGTAAATAGGCAGAATTTTTCCTCGGGGTGGGGGAGTCCAAAAATGGAGGGCATGAGTTTAACATGAGAAGAAAGAGATATAAAAGGGACTTAAAAGGCAACTTTTTCCATGCAGAGGGTGTTGCGTGTATGGAAAGTGATGGAGGATGGCACAATTACAACATTTAAAGGCACCTGGATAGGTGTATGAATAGGAAGGGAATCGAGGGATATGGGCCAAATGCTGGCAAATCGGACTAAATTTATGTAGGATATCTGGTCAGCATGGATGAAGCATCTGTTCCTTGCTGTATATCTTTGACTGTATGAAATTAGGTAATTCTAATTTCTATGCTTTAAACCTGATATGTTCACACAAAAGATATACAGACAAACTCAGTTAAGGGATAAATAGCCAAATTGCTTAAATTGTTTTAACATCCTTGTTTCACTGGCATAGATATGGACTCCTTTCTTGCTTTTCTGGATTTGGAGATGCCAGTGTTGGACTGGGGTGTACAAAGTTAAAAATCACACAACACCAGGTTAAAGTCCAACAAGTTTATTTGGAAGCACTGGCTTTCGGAGAGCAGTGCTTGCTCTTCTGGAAACATCGATCAAAGTCCACAAGTCCATCTTCAGTTCACAATTCCCAGTTCACAGCTCCAAACCAAAATTAATAAAAGAATAATGAAGAATCCATGAGGGTCCTAACACTGGAAATTGATAATGGAAAATAAGGTGTTGAGTAGTTACTCTGTCTGGCTTCACTAGAGAAAACTTCCCAAAGATGTCCAAGTTAGGTGGATTGGTCATGCTAAATTACTCAGTGTTCAGGCATGAGCAGGTTAGGTATGTTAGCCATGGGAAATGCAAGGTTATAGTAATGGGTAGAAGGCTGTTCGGAGGGTGGATGTGGACTCATTGGGCCAAATGGTCTGTTTCCACACTGTGTAGGGATTTTGTGGAAAATTCAAGGGGTGAATGGGAGAGAGGAACCCAAAACAGTTGTCATCACTGACAAAATTGCTAGGAAAACTATTAAAACTAAAACCTGGCCAATCTTAAGCACCCAAGTTGGACAAAAAAGAATCTGATGTGATGTACTTGAATTTTCAAAGGCATTTGATAAGATGCCAAATCAAAGACTTTCATACAAAATAAAAACTGAGAGGAAACTGCAATACCTGGAGGAAACCTGTGCAGACACTGGGAGAATGTCTGGAGTTTGCAAAGTAGACTCCAGGTGAAATTGAACCCAGGTCCCTGACATTGATGCTGCAGTGCTAACCACTGAGCTACTGTGCCACCCTTGAATAGACTGGGTTTTGTTTTGAATGGGAAACGGAATGTAAAGTAGGAAACTTTTTTTTTCAGTGGTACAGGGGCTTGTTAAGACCATATCTAGAGCACTGAGCGGAGTTTACATCTCCTTAATTGAAAGAAATAACTGCACTAGAAGCTATAGGAAGGTTGATTTTGACTTTCCTCCTAGGGTGAGGCATATCTTGTGAAGATTTGAAAAGTCTAATCTTCGTATCTGTTAGTTTAGAAGAATGTAGGTAAACTTCTTGAAACGTACAAGATCCTGAGGGGACTGAAGAGGATGGGTGCTATGGGGGGTGTTACTTGTATGATGGAGAGTAGAATGAGGAGACACAGTTTAAGAATGTGGTCTCTTTTTTAAGACTGAGGAAAAAATGTTTTGAAAGGGAAATTTGTATGTGGAACTTTGTTCGTCAGTAAACAGTGGAGAAGCTGGGTCTTGAATTTATTTAAGGTAGAGTTAGATTTTTAAGGGAGTCGAGGATTATGGGATCAGACTGAAAAGTGGAATTGATCAGAACCAGATCAGCAATGATCTTACTGAAAAGCAGAGCAGATTTAGAGGACCAAGTGGACTTCTACTGCTTTAAGGACTTCAAGCCTGAGATTGCTATGAGGAAGATTTAGTAATTATGGAATTCAAAGTGGCAAAGTACCTAGATGGGAGAATTGAAAATAGTTATGATGAGGAGATAGGGTTTGGGGTAATGATATGTTTAGGGAGCCAAATTATTGTAGTAATATTCTGGAAGTTCAAATTATTTAAAATGAATTTAATTGATTCTGGGAGCATAATGTAAGGAATGATCTCTGTGGACTGGATTATATACATGTGAGAGCTCTAGGCTCATTCTAGATAAATTAGTTAAGATGGGCCAAATGGGCTACCTCAGAATTATTTCAGTAATTTGATTTGAAATTGATTTGTGATTATTTGAGCTGCAATTAGTATATCTAAACATTAAACATTAATCATTTTGTTTACACAAAGAAGATGCAACTATTATCTGACCATCTGATTAGGCTGATACAAATGTTTGACGTGGTTTGCCATTCTGAAGTGTGCTCGGCTGTTTCCTTAAATCCTGCACAATGGTGTCATTCTTGGTCTTCTATGAAAAGGTCAAATTTAACATTTTTAACAAAACAAAGAATGCTGTTTCACTATTTAAATTCAGCCAATAGAAACTGTCTGCAATTTCACAGATGGTTTCAGTCGGTGGAACAATGTCTTGTTGTCTGCACTATAATTGCAGACGTTATTTGCCTGTGACGTGAATCCTGGGTGGAGTTAGGGTGATACAGCAGGATAAAAAGGTATATGGGTCAGTTTACCCTCCGCCCCCAAGGAAATTTGAGTCTCTTCCTGATACTGTGCTGTGTAATTGCAACAAACTTCTAAATACAAACACTTTTTTTTTTCTGAGATGGTTGTCTCCCTAAACAGAATGGA
This sequence comes from Chiloscyllium plagiosum, assembly GCF_004010195.1. Lineage (NCBI taxonomy): Eukaryota > Metazoa > Chordata > Chondrichthyes > Orectolobiformes > Hemiscylliidae > Chiloscyllium > Chiloscyllium plagiosum. The sequence goes on from NC_057710.1 coordinate 70,476,453, forward strand.
TTTTGCTTTGCTTTGCTTTGGAATTGGAATGGACTTTTCACTCCTAACTTGTCCCCAACACTGGGGAAACTGAAACCAAACCACACCAAAACTAAGTTTCTGTGTGCATCTTATTCATTAGATGAAAGTAATTTTTTGAACTGTGTTGAATAAAGAATTAAAATGTATTTGAGATTTTTGAATTAATTGAAATGTGTTTGTTTACGTAAAAACTTTTGAGCTGCTACTATGTAACCCTTGCTTATACAGAGCATCTCCTGAATCTGAAAGAATTAGATTAGATTACTTAGTGTGGAAACAGGCCCTTCAGCCCAACAAGTCTGCACCGACCTGCCGAAGCGCAACCCACCCAGACCCATTCCCCTACATTAACCCCTTTAGCTAACACCATGGGCAATTTAGCATGGCCATTTCACCTAACCTGCACATTTTTGGACTGTGGGAGGAAACCGGAGCACCTTGAGGAAACCCACGCAGACACTGGGAGAATGTGTGAAGTTTGCACAATCATTCGCTGAGATGGGAATTGAACCCAGGTCTCTGGCGCTGTGAGGCAGCAGTGCTAACCACCGTGCTACCCGTAAATTGTTATTCTGGTATCAAACAAATGAGTAACATGGCTTGTGACATTTTTAAAAATTATACTGTTGTGTTGCTGCAAAGCGATTGTGTATGAACATGTGTATAGCATAAACCCAATCCTGTGAATTTACCAAGCCTGATCAGACCAGATCTCTCTGTGGGTCATCTTGCATTAGTCAGTGTGCTCCAGAAGTGATGTATCTCTAATTATCACAAAGCTGGGCTTATCTTTCAGTAATAGTAACCTGTTTAACTTAAAACTGCATAGGGAATGGGAGTGGTATGCAGGCATAAAAACTGCATCGGTGCAGATTCGTATCCCACACATTTTTCATAATCCTTCTTTTGTTACAATTATACTATAAATTATAACTTTTGAATCCAGGAATTCTTGTGGAAAATTAGTGGGGTAGGGTGTGGGTCACTTTTGAATGCTGATAAGATGGTATTCTGAAATGTGAGCAAAGTGTATATGATTTTTTGAGTCTACTCTTATAAAGTGCTTGCAATTTTTGTAGCGTTTTGTAATTTCTATTTTGATTTTTTATTATTATTATTTATTTTTTTTTTCCAAGTTGACAGTGCTGTGGTCCAAATTGTGTTTCGGCAAATGCTGTGATGGCAAATGTTTTAATCCTCAAATTTATCATTTTTAGAAAAGTCTATTTTAAGTGTTTTGCTTTCTTTTAGAATAGATGCGTGGCATTCTGTTTGTTTGAGATGTTAGTTTTGATTTAATGCAGATCATACAAAATTACTGTATATGATGCTATAAACAGCCACTTCTAATTTTAATAAGAGATGTTTAAGCCATAATGTGTTACTTTGGAAATGTTGCTGTTGCTTAAGTGAAATGTTTAGTCTTGTTTCTGTTTGCTGCCTTGGTTTGGTGGTAAGTCTGGAGTTCATCCATTAATTCATACGGTAGATTTGTGTGAGCATTTAATTGCTGTTTGTCAAATCTTGCTATGCACAAGTTGGCTTTCGTTCATTTTCCAAATTTGAACAATGACTCCTGTTAACTCTTTTTTGTATCGTGTAATTGTCGCTTATCTAGGAAACTCTATGTACAGTATGTGTTAACATAGCACTGTAATTGAAATCCAACTATTAATTTCTGGGAATGTGTAAATATTCTTGTCTATAAATTTTGTAATTAGTGCATGCATACTACTGTTACTTCTAAAAATCTAGCTACTGCATCTTGCGTTCTTGGTACGTTACACTCTCACTTCAGTTGTCATGCACGGAAATTCAGCAAAGTGTGACCTAGTAAGCATTAGGATTTGCTAGAGAGCCAACAAGCTCCTCCTCACTTTGAAAATGCAGGATTTAGACTCTTTCCTATCCCCCATCAAGGATCAATAACCTTTGCCTTCAGAATTAATCAAAACCAGAGCTAAGACCAGTAATTTGCCTTTCTTTTTTTAGAAAAGCTACATGATTTAGATTAATCTTTCCTTGAGTTCATACCCAAATTGTGTTTGCCTTTATTCCTTTGAAATCCTTTATTAAACAACTACCATTGTCAAAAAACCTTTTGTTGTTATTATCTCCTCTTCTCATAACCCACAATAATCCAGGAATACACAAAACTGTTATTTGTTGAAGTGTCTCCCCATATCTTTTGCAACTTATATTGGACAATTTCACTTTGCATCTATATTTCTCTTGCTTCATATCCTATGGCACTACCCTCCAGATTTCTGCATATCAATGGTCACCTTTGCCCTAAGCATGCCTTTATCACCTAGTGAACTTTAGCCACAGATAAATAGTCTTCTGACTATACCCTCTACTTCACAGCCTAATTCCAGCAGCTGTGTATGCCCTTTGGAACTTCATCTGTGATCTTACTCCCTCTCTCTCCTTTGTTTAAAAAAAGTATAAAATTTTAAAATGTTTAAGTCTCTTAAAAACCACCTCTTTAACCAATATTTTGGTCATCTCTCTCTCTCTCTCTTTCTAGACTTTAAGTCAAAAGAAGAAAGGTTTAAAGCTTAAGTTCCTTTACTGTGGGCCGAAGGGCCTGTTCTGTGCTGTATTGTTCTATGTTCTAAATGCAGGGGTTTTTTTGGTCACATGTTACATGATTACATATATTAACAGAATAATATTGTACTTTACAAAATACAATATTATTGCACTTGCCAAGTTGGACTTCTGTCTTATTACCTTTTAGTTTGTAGTTTGGCTAGAAATAAAATTAAGAAATCTTGTTGCTTTCATACTTTTAAACTCCACATACACTGTAACTGCACTGGGTAGTTGTCATAATATTTATTTTTGACTGTAGTGGTGTGTGCCCATATGATGGATTAAGTGTATCCATTTTAAACACAGCTTATGTTTCCTAGTTAAATTGATCATTGATTGTGGCAATGTAGCCAAACTAAGGTTCCATCATTATTATAATCAGTTGCTCTGCAATTGTGATTGTTAAAGAATTCCTTGCATGTTTTGAACTTGATATCTTAGTTTAAACAGGTGACCAAGCAACATTTTTATCCTAAAATATCAAATTAGTGACCATGTTCTTTGCTCAGAATACATTTTAGTCCTTTTAAAGCCAAGACAGTACCTCTAAAATTGGGGGAAAAAAAAGTTCAGTGCTCTCTTTATTATTAATTTCCTGTGTGGTATTTGGTTAAACCTTAGATTTCAGGTAGTTCTGTCTGGGTATAAGAGTTGAACTGTAAATGAATGTGTTTGATAGGAAACAGTCCATGTAGCATTATTGTAGGATTTTTTTTTGAAACACACAAGCACATTGCATATCTAGTTGAATTGATGCGTTTCTTTGCCCCACAGCTGTAGAGGAAGCACAAATGGATAGACTTGTTCTTTTTAAAAATACAGTAGCTTATTTTTTACAACTGAGCCACTGCTCACTGACTAACGCTTCTGAAGCATTACAGAATTCATTGACTTTTAAAGAATTGTTTTATAGAACTTAATGAAACATTACAATTCAGCAAATACCAGGTGTACTGCTTCATTGGGTGATTGCTATTTAACTACATTTTTTTAAAGTTTTGTGTTAGGATGATTTTGAGAGTGAGAAGCACACTTTTTTTATTGTGAAATATCTTGTCTTTCCTGATTTTGGAGAAAGTGAGGACTGCAGATACTGGAAATTTTCAGAGCTGAAAATGTGTTGCTGGAAAAGTGCAGCAGGTCAGGCAGCATCCAAGGAGCAGGAGAAGCGACGTTTCGGACATGAGCCCTTCCTGAAGAAGGGCTCATGCCCGAAACGCCGATTCTCCTGCTCCTTGGATGCTGCCTGACCTGCACTTTTCCAGCAACACATTTTCCGTTTTCATGATTTTGATAAATTACTAAAACATGAAACAGATTTGATTTCACATTTATGTACCAACAGGGCACTATGATTATTTAGGTATGGAGGAGAGGAGATGGGCACTAGATATTTGCTCGCTTGAAAGGTCAGTACAACCACAATGAGGCAAATGACCACCTACTGTGCCATACCAATTCTGATTCTGCGAAAACATGGAAGTTTATTTTGAAAAATAAGCAATTCCCATTCTAAGAGATAACAGGAGCAGGTCATTAGGCCCTGCAAGCCTTCTCTACTATTCTACAGAATTACACCTAATTTGACATTCTTCACACCTACATTTTCCACACAACACTTGGATTCTTGATAAGTAGGGATCATCTATTTTAGCCTTAAATAGACGCAAACTGAGTTTGAGATATTCAAGCCTCAGAGGAAATTCCTCCTCATCTTGGTCTTATATCGGCACCCTTTTATTCTAAGACTCATCCATGAGGGGAAATATCCTCTTAGCATTTACCCTGTCAAGCCCCTTTAAAAATCTCATGTTTCCATGAAATCACCACCTGTAATTCTTTGAAACATTTAATGAATAGAGTCCCAACATGTTTAACCGTTGCTCATAAGACAGCCCCTCCATATCGGGCATCATTCTAGTGAACCTTCTCTGAATTGCCTCCAATCAAAATAGGAGAAAGTGAGGACTGCACATACTGGAGATCAGAGTTGAGAAAGTGGTGCTGGAGAAGCATAGCTGGTCAGACAGCATCCAAGAAGCAAGACCATCGACGTTCTGGCAACAGCACTTCATCAGGAAATTCCCTGATGTGTTCCTGGTGTGGTCTCACCAGCACCTTGTAAATTGAAGTAAGATTTCCCTACTCTTCTACTTCAACCCCCTCAATAAGGGCCAGCATTCCATTGGCCTTCCTGATTGCTTGCTGCTGGATTAGAGGTGCTGGAAAAACACAGCAGTTCAGGCAGCATCCGAGGAGCAGTAAAATCGACGTTTCGGGCAAAAGCCCTTCAACAGGAATGCTGCACCAGTTTGATAGCTTTGTGTTTCGTGTACAAGTTGTAGCTTTCTGCAATTTTATTCCATTTAAATACTATTCTGATCTTTGGTTCTGCCTTTCAAAATAAACAGCATCACGTTTTCAATGTTATATATACCGTTTGCCACATTTTTGCCCATTTTCCCCAACCTAATATCTCTATGAACTTTATCTCTCCAGCAGCCTGTCTTTCCACCTATTCTTCTTTTGTTTTTTTTTATAGCCTGACTAACTCCAAATCATGTATCAAACAAATTGCCAATAATATCTGACGTCGGCAAGCATAAAAGGCGTACGATTCTGAACAACTTGCATTACTATTTTCTCCCTTCCCGGGTTACTGGAACTAGAGAGCATTGTCCTACAGAAATCGCTTGCTATCCATGGTTAAAAGTACTCATTATTCAACTGTGGTGGATTATGATTGATAGAAGGGACAGACCGGAAAACTGAGTTCAATGTTTCGAACTCTGTCGTGTCTGAAATTCTGGCTAATCTAAATTTCCTTCGAATGATTGCGAATGTTGAATTGCACAAGCGAAGACCTGCTCGAATGCTACATTACATTCCATCAGGACTTTCCCTGTTCAAGCAGCTGGTTTATTGGTTGATCATGTACTGAAGTCGTTTTTTCGATTAGTCGCGCTGATCTGATCACGATGTTGGCTGCCCCCTCCCGGAGAGATTAGCTGGTTCCTCTTGTGATCTAAAATATTTTAGAGCACCGATCAGGAGTTATTTAGGCTGTAAAGCACGAAAAACGATCATTCGGGCTTCGCTCTTTTGCTATTTCTGCCAACAGACGCGTTAAATCAGGCATGCGCAGATGATTCGGATCTCGATTTCAGTGATTGTAGTATGAAGAAATAATCAGTTCCGTGGTTTTCGCGTCTCGGGCTTTTAGTTTCTGTCAAATTTGTGGAGAATGGGGTGTGGGCGAGAGAAGATTCAACTCCAATCAAAGTCTGATTTTTTTTGTTCTCTCTCTAAACATCTATCTCACCAAACAGAACTTAATTAGTTCGCCAGCGTTGCCACATTTGAGCTAATCGGACTAGCACTCCCAAGGACCAATGCTAACTTTTGTGCATCCAACAGCTTGGGACATGAGATATTTAGGTTATTGTGAATTATTTAAAAGTAACATCAACAATTTTGTTATTTGTTAACATTGACTTTACTGTTGGCCTAAATTAACCGTGAAAGTCAGGTCATCAAAGCTCAAGGTGATAACTAGTGTAATGCTTATTTTATATTTAAATGGGAATGAAAAACTGGCATTTGCTGATGATAAAGAATTTAAATTTTTGTCAATATCGAAGTCGGGGCTTTGCAAAATGGTGGTTGCCATCCAGTTGGGGTTGCGAGCTGAAATTTTGGCATTAGCCTAGTACTAAAGTATTTATCAGTAAACTTGGGTAATGTTCTAGAGACCCAGTTCAAATCCACCACAACAAATGGTGGCATTTAAATTCAGTAAATGTCTGTAATTAAGGGATGAATGGAAACCATGTCAGTTGTCAGGAAAAACCTATCCAAATCATTAATGTCCTTCAGGGAAGGAAATCTGCTTACCTGCCTTGCCTAAAGTGTGAATCTGGACCCTCAGCAATGTAGTTGCCTCTGAAGGCCACTCTTGTATCAATCACTACAAGCCTCCGAAAAGAAATGAAACCAGACCAGACTTGGGCACTAGAATCGACAACAGCAAAATCAACTCTGACCCTGAAGAATCCTCCTTTAGAATATCTTGGAGGCTAGTGCCAAAATTTGAGAGGGCAATCTTTGCTCTGCTAGTCTGAATTCACCTGACATAATCGGAGAGTTTGATTTCATACCTCTCAAACAATTTCGCAGAGAGCATCACCACTATTCCTGGATGTGTTCTGTCCCACCAAGAGGGTGGCGGTACAATGGTACACAGTCAGGAGGAGTTGCCCTGGGAGTCCTCAATATTGAATCCAGACCCCATGAAGTCTCATGACATTGGGTTAAACATTGGACAAGGAAATCTGATTACCACTGTCCTCCTTCAGCTGATGACTGTGCTCCTCCATGTTGAACTACACTTAGGAAGCACCGAGGGCAGTAAGGGTGCAGAATGTACTCTGGGTGGGTGAATTTTAATGTCGACCAGAAAGAGTGGCTTAGCAGCAGCACTACAGATTAGGTTGGTCAGGTCCTAAAGGACATTGCTGCTAAACTGTCTGCAACAGGTGGTGAAGGAACCAAAAAGAGGAAAAACATAATTCGCCTCATCCTTACCAATTTGCCTGCCACAGATGCATCTGTCCATTACTGTATCAGTAAGAATGGCTACCACACTGTCCTTGTGGAGACAAAGTTTCATTTTTACATTGGTAATTTGACTAGTGTTTCTTGGTGTCCTTGTTTTTGAGATTTGTTGTCATTTCTTCTCCATACCTGTTGCAACAGCAAGTAAAGAAAAGGCATTCTCGAAGAATTGGGGTCCCTTCATGCAGGAGTTTCCTCCAAAGTTGGAATCTTCTGATGATTTCCAATGTGTTGATATTTACGTTGCATTTCTTGAGGGAAGTTTCCAGGAAGTTTTTGATATGCATCGTTTGTTCTTCTCTCATTTGAATGCCTTCCTTGAGCTGGGTGTCGAAGATTTGTTTTGGTCGTCAGAACTGTCACCCTGAGCATGTGATCAGCCAAAGGAGTTGGTTTCCGAGATCATGGTCTCAATGCTGTTGCTGTTAGCTGCTTCAAGGAATCTGTTGTTATGACTGATTCTCTGCTAGAAGGACAATCTTAAACAGGGTTTATGGTATTTAACGGTCTTGAGATGTGTCTATGTCTGTGTGTGTAAATAGTCCAAGTATTTGAAAGAATGACTGCCATAGCTTTCAACACACAATCATGGTTGTCAAAGGCTCTCATCCCTAGGTATCTAAAAGTGCTTATATATTGATGCAGCGATTCAACATCTCATCCAATGTCAGCCTTTAAATGAGAGGTAGCTTCCTAGATAAAGGGCATGTTCCATGGTTGGGCGGATTTTGCTCTTTAATGGAGGGATGGACTGGAGCTTGATCAGGGAATTTGGTAACTACTGCAAACTCCTTTAAACAAGGCTTGAAGATTCTGTTGAGAGAGTAGCGGTGATGTTGTAATCTGCATGCTGAAGTTCCACAAGTGTGGTCAGTTTTCTTCTTGAAATTCATCAGTTGAGTTTGAAAAGCAGCAGACTCTTATTCTTTCACAATATACAATCTCGTGGCATACTCTCCACTCTGCCATTAACATCAAGCCAGGGGATTAATCTTCGCTCAATGGAGAATATAGGTGGGTATGCCAGGAGCAGCACCTAGCATACCTAAAAATAAGATGTCAACTAGTAAAACTACAAAACAGGACTACTATATCAAAAAACATAAACAGTAAATGATAGAGTTAAGCGATTCCACAGCCAACAGATCAGATCAAAGTTTTGCAGTCCTGCCTCGTCCGTTCATGAATGGGGGGCAATCAAACAACTTGCTGCCGGAGGCGGGTCCACAAATATCCCATCCTCCATATTGGGAGAACCCAGCGCATTAGTGCAAAAGATAAGGCTGAAGCATTTGCAATAATCTTCATCCAGAAGTGCTGAGTGAATGATCCATTTCAAGCTCCCCAGCATAACAGATGGTGGGCATTCTGCCAATTTGATTTACTTCATGTGATATCAACAAACAGTTGGAGGCACTGAATACTGCAATGGCTATAGGGCCTGATGTCATTCTGTCAATAATACTGAAAACTTGTGGTCCAAAATCTGATGCACTCCTAGTCTGACAATGCAGAAAATTGCCCACATGTGTCCTGATGTGCACAGATCAGGACAACCTAACCTGGAGTCTTACCTGTCTGTATAAAAGAATTTCTTCTTCTTTACTTGGTTTGATCTGTTGGTAACAATCTTGACTTGCTTGGAAGCAGAGTTGACGTAGAAAAGCTATCGACCCCCTTGTATAATTTTAAAGATCGCTTTTAAATCATCATGCATTCTTCTGAAGAAGGTAACACTGCCTTTTTTGTGATAGTCATATCCTTTTATTTCTGCTAATATTTGGTAGGATTTTGCATGGTTTTTTTTTTTCAGTGCTTCAATGCCCTCTTTTAAAATGTGGAGGTGAGAATTGCATATCATACTCATCTGATCTAACCAATGGTACAATATGATTTCATTAGTATTTTGTGTTCTTCTAGAAATTAACTTGGCACACCTTTTTTGCCTTGTATTGGTAGTATCCCGTAATGTTTGTTCCAAGATTTTCTGCCTTTGAACTGCATGTTTTTATTTAAAGAAAGGCCATTTGTTCCTTTCAGTCCTACTGAATAACAAAAACTACTTTACACCTAAATAAGGATTGGTAATGCATAGGCTTGTGAACTTTGAATACTATACTTAAGATTGATCACATTGCAATGTTTGAGATGAAATTATGGATCCAGTAGTCTGTAAGAATGAAAGTTATTGTCTGCTAAAAGGCTACCCTTGAAGTACTTTTCTGTTTGTTTAGGTAATGGAGTGGAGAGCTGCAAGCTCATTAGTTATGTACTATTTATCTGAACGGTTTGCAGGACATTTCTGTTCAAATTAGACCTACTAATGCATTGCATGAAGCATGGGAACAAATTTGGAAAACCCTGAACTCCAATTTAGTTTTCTTGTAGGTTTGGTATGGTTCTTTGGTAGCTGCAGTACAATTTTGCTTTGGTGCTTCCACTTAACTTGAGAGTCCGAAGTCATGGATTGTTCCATTATGGAAGCTCAGATCGCAGTTATTTTTCTACCTGCAACTTCACAAACATTAAGTTTACTTATTTTATTCCTTCCCCCAATAACTATAACATTTTACTGTCTTTAACTAATTGAACAAATATTTGCTTAGATCTAAGTGGTTCAGTTGTTGGAAAAAAATTATGAAAATTATGGCTGCATAATTTTCAAAACTTTCTCTTGAAATATACTCTATAAAATATCATGTTTAAAATTTCTGTTACATTTTCTAGCTTGGAGTAGAGGTATCTTATTTTATACAGTAGTTCCCATGTACCTGCCGCAGAAGCCTGAAACAGTGGATAGTAATGAACCCATCCATTTAAATTTACCTCCCCGGCAGCTCCCTAGTTCCTGGTTCTGGAATGTTGCCTGTAATGTGTTCAGGCTGCGGTAAACTGCGGGTAGCTGAAAGTGCAGAAACTGACTCCATAGATGCAGTGGTCGCCCTCTTTGTTTTTGGTGCCCCTATAATAAGGAGAGATTGTGATTTCCACAGAACAATTAACAAAAAGCCATACTAATACTTGAACATGGGTTCAAACCTAGAACAGTTGTTGGAATTTGTAGTTGTTTGAACTATATAAGATCTTGAAGGATCTCTATAGTGTGAATGTGGAAAGACTTTTTTACTTTTGGAGAATCTCGAACTAGTGACTGTTTAAAACCAAGGATGTGCCTGTTTAAGAGATTAAAATCTTTGAGGGTCATGAGTCTTTGGAGCCTTTTCCCTCAAGCTGTGGAAGAGGGTCTTTGTTTTTAAGGCAGAAATAGATTTATGATAAGGGAGTAAAAGATAATTGGGGTAGACAGGAACATGGAGCAAACTGATCTGCCATGACCTTATTGTATGATGGAGCAGGCTTAACATGCCAAGTTCCCAGCTTCTGCACTTCATTCATAGAGTAGCTTTTATTTGTCACTTCTACCATATCCAACTGATTACAGTAAAAAAGAGACTGTGTTCTTCCAGGACCAAGGTGCGACATGTATAGCACAAACTACACGATCATACAAAGGGCAGCAGAAAGTGCATAGAAGTGCAAAACACTCAAATTAGTGTAATTAAAGAATGTGTCTTTTAATAGACATTTGTTCTAGCAGCAATTCGAAGTCGTGCAAAGAATTTCAGATGGGAAAGAGTCTGATCATAATGTTAAGGAACCTGATGGCTTGGGGGTGAAAACTGCTGCACAGGCTGAACAAACCTATATCCAGAACCTCAACCTGAGCTACAAATCTTCTCAAAACTCGCCAGAGACCGAATGCTCAGGCATCTTCTGTCAGATGGCAGGAGGGGGAAGAGTTTGAGTGAGGGGTGTCTGGGGTCTTCCTCAATACCCTCGGCCTTTCTGATGCAGTGTGTGGTGTAAATATGTGTAATGGAGAGGAGAAAAACCCCAAGCAGCGATGTAACAGCTCAGGATACCCTCCATGAACCCCCTGTAGAATGTGGAGAGGATGGGGGATGGAAGGTGGGGCTTTCCTCCGTTTCCACAGAAAGTAGAGATGCTACTGGACTTTCTTCGCCAAGGAGCTGGTGTTTGTATCATATTTGTAATCCATACATCTGGTGACTATGGCAACTATCATCAATTGTTTTAAAACCCATCAGTGGCTCTTTAGATATGAAAAGTGTGCCATCGAATACAAAAGTTGGCAAGTTATGTTACTGTTCCAGTATAAAACTTCAGGCCACATTTGGAATATTTCATGTGGTTCTGTTTGCAATACTACCAGAAGGATGTGGATACTTCGGAGAGGGTGGAGAAAAGGTTTACCAGGGTGTTGCTTGGCCTGAAGGGTGTCCGTTATGAAAAGTTGGATAAATCTGGATTGTTTTCACTGGAAAGACGGAGGCTGAGGGGTAATCTGATAAAGGTCTACAAAATTGAGGCATAGATAGGGTGGATAGTCAGAGGCTGTTTTCTAGGGTGGCACGGTCAACTACAGGAGTCACAAGTTCAAAGTAAGAGGGGAAAAATTTCGGGAAGAAGTGCAGGGAAAACCTTTCACAGGATGGTAGTTGCCTGGATCATCCTGCCAGCGCAGATGGTGGAAGGAGGCATCTCAGCAACATTTTAAGTTGTATTTGCACACGAATGGGAGGCAAACAGAGGGGCAGAAGACACGCATGGGCAATAAGTGGCAGGTCTAAATGAGGAATCAGAATTGATGCAGGCTTGGTGGGCTGAAGGGTCTGTTCTTGTATTGTATTGTCCTGTCACCTGGTCTGCGTATGTGACTTGAGATGCAAAACTTTGTGGTTGACTCTTACCTGCTCTGAAATGGCTTTGCAAGCCGCTTAATTCAAAGGTAGCTGGGGGTGGATAACAAATATTTGCCTTACCAGTGATTACCATAACCCACAAAAGACTAAAGGAAATACAAAGCTACAGAATACTTCAATGGTTAAATAGGAAATAGAGCCACTTGTAGAATAAAAGCATCAGATTTTCTGTTCTAACCATTATCTAATATTTGTTTTTGAATGGTCTCTATGAAAATGCTTTAGCATGCAAGTACTCTAGTTTTTGAACTGAATATGGCAATTTGACTAATTTGCAGATTAATTGATTTTTTGAGCACTACTTGTTGATGATATAAAAAGTCGGATTCGAGGGAAGGTAATAAATCCAAACCCTTGTGTAGTTAGCATTTCACAGCTTGTGCACACAAGCATCGTTTAACCTTTAACAGATTAATCTACCGAGACGACAAGTTTAAAAGTAAGTTTAGGGTAAGAAAGGAAACAGTAAATTAAACGTTTAGAATTTTCTTGCAAGTTTTGATTCATCTTTTTAAAATATATGGTGTTTCAGTCTAACAAAAACTGATGCAATAGAGTACTACGTTCATCTCTGGCTGGTTCTGAATCAAGCATAAAATAGTTGGGAGAAATGTGGATATTTAACTAAATACATTTTAAGCCAAATAAACTAAATTTGGATACTTTCAACCAAATGTGAAACCACATACAAAACTGCACATGAATAGGCTAGTCAAGTAGACTTTGAGTTTGCACCTGGTACTATTGGTACCAATTGTAAAGAGGAGATTTAATTTCCTATACTAAAATGCCTAAAACATAATTGTTAGAGAATGTACTCTGCAATGGTGAAGCTCTCACTTGCCAGGAACTGTTTCAGTTCAGTTTTTCTAAATTCTGTGCAACTGCTGATTGGCTTAATTTACTTTATTTAACACTGTTTCAGTGCCCAATATATTTAGTTGAAGGTCTTTTGGGCAAGCTGTGGACAAAGAATTAACAATCTTATTTGAGTTCTGTAGTATGCTGATATGAGATTTCAGCGACTTTAAAGAGCAGAAAGTATACTTTCAGAACAATAACCTGAAGAGGTCAAATAATCAGTTTAGTGCAACTGAGTACACCTTTTCAGGATTTCTTTTGTACTTGCCCTCATTTGCAACAAAAATGTACAAGCTGTGTATTTATGATTGGTTGACCTTAAACAATTTTGGAATTAGGGTGAAGAAGCAATTTAAAAAGTGACAAAATTTGACATGAGTTTACTTTTGGACCAGATGCATATCAAGTTAACAACTCTCCTGAAATCTTCTTTTATGTTCTAGTATTCTGTATTCACAACTGGAATTTTCGTGTATTCAGGCAAAGGAACATTTCTACAATGTTTTGTGTGCTTTAGATTTTTTGCCTGTAACCCATATCAAGGTATATGCTGTCGTGGGGATCATCAAGTTAATTGATAAAACAGCTAAGTCTGGTTGCTAAAGAGCCGTTTGCTAGTATTTTATATACATTAGCTGCAAGTTAAAATATTTCTACCGAGAGCAGGCTACTGACTAGACAATTTCAATTGAAACAACTAGTTTATTTCTTGTGTGTTTACTGTTTTAAACTTGTTGCACAGCCTTATGTCTTTTTTATATCTTTTCTGGCCTTTTTTTTATATAATGGGGAAAGCCCAAACAGTTGTAACAAAGTTGGTGTGAATGGTACTGACAAATCTCTATCATAAAATCATTGAATTTTACAGTACACAAGGAGGCCATTTGACCCTATGTGTCAGTACCAGCTCCTGAAAGAGCTACCCATTTAGCCCCGATCTCCAGCTCCAACTCTGTAGCCCTCTAATTCATCACTTTCAATATATATCCTGCTCTCTTCTGGAACCTTGTATGAAATCAGCCTCTGCCACTTTCCCAGGTGGCGCATTCCAAATCCTGTCAACTCAGTAAAGAAGTTTCTCCTCCTCTCTCTCTCCTGGCTCTTTTGCTCCGGTATTGAAATTGTGACCCCCTAGTTAGGACATACCAACTAGTAGAAACAGGATATTCTTCTTGACCCTATAAATTGTTCATAATTTTGAACGCTTCAGTAAGCTCTCGTCTTAATCTTCTGTTCCAAAGAAAATAGCCCCAATTTCTCTAAACATTCCTTTATTTAAATTCCCTTTGCCCTGGTATCATTCTAGTAAATCTCCATTGCACTCTGTCCAGGTCTTTAACATCCATCTTTAAATAAGGTGCCCAGAACTGAACACAGTACTCTGAATTTGGTCTGCACCTCTATATTTAGAGGTGCCACATCACCTCTTTTTTTTATATACTGTAGGTCTATATTTATAAACCAAAGTTCCTATAAGTCACCTTTTTAACTGTTTCAACTTGCCTGGCCACCTTCAGAAAATTATGCACATGAGTCCAGAGGACTGTCTGCTCCTGGACTCATCCCAAAGTTGTACCATTGACCCTATATGGTGTTGTTTCTGCTGCCAAAACTAATTTTCTCATGTTTCTCTGCGTTGAAATTCATTTGCACTGTCTGCCAATTTAGCCAACTTGTCAATGTCCCCTGAAGTCATTTAGCGCCATTCTCACAATTCACTTTTCTCCTTACCAAGTTGAGATATTGTTCTCAATACCCATTTATGAATCAGAAAAAGCAGGATTCCACTGCCGAGTGCCACTTTCTGCACATCCTCTATTTCTAATCTTTTTTAGCCAACCTCCGATCCATGCTGCCAAGCATCTATCCATTCCTAATTTGCTAACCAACTTGCCATGTGTCACTCTATTGAATTTTTTCTGAAAGTCCAAATATACAACACCCACCGCATTCCCTCATCCAATGCTTGTGTCACCTTGTCAAAGAGCTCAATCAAATTTGTCAGACGTGATCTGCCCTTGATAAAGCTACATTGACTATTTAGTTATCTTATCCTGTATGATGGCCTCCATCAGTTTTCCCACTGTTGCCATGAAGTTGACAGATCTGTAGCTTGCTTGGTTATCCTTTTGTCCTATTCTTAAACTGTCACATTTACAATCCTCCAGGTCTAACCCTGTATTCAGAGGGGCCTGGAAAATTTGTCAACAGCTCCACAATTTGCTCGCTTACTACTTTTAAGGGAGGTAATGAGTGAACTTTATAACGAATAAATCTCTTATGAGCAAGATCCCCAAAAAGTCCAAAATAGGCTGTTTGATCAGCTAATCTCTTGACGAAATTTGGATTTTGCTATTAAAAATGCTTCACTGGTATTTGATTCCTTTTTATTGTCAGTTTGACACCTCTTGTGTTTGGCTTGAGCTGAATTCTGTAAATCAAACTGACAACTTTTTAAAGATATAACATTGCTTAGTGTAATTTTTTTCCTGTATAACTTTTGAAGTAAAATAAATATTCCATTGGACAGTGGTACCACCTTGGAGTGTTTTTAGTTTTGGGCATTTTAATCATTTAATCAGTATGCTGTTTACTATCAAGGCTTTGTAATGGCTCCTCGGCTAAGACATTTTAATTCATTAATCGTAAAATTGACTATTATCCTCCAAGTTTGTCATGGAGGAACAACAATTTTGAAATTTTAAATTTCACTTGCATGCTGTATTACTGAAGGGAGGAGTTTTGCTATCCTCCTCCCCTTATTTTCAAATAAATACTAAATATTAGTTACCTCCTAATTTGACAATTCAAACTCATGATATGCTGTGATGGCTCATAGTTATGTCTCCACTCCTAAATTCTAACTGTATTTTAAAGACTATATGCCAAAAATTGCATTTGCGTCTAATTCTAGGAATTTTAAATGTTTCAAAGGAGGCAAATGGGAATGAACATAAAATTGGCAAAAGTGTTTGCATTAAAAGAAGTTAGGTGACCTTTTGAAACGATATCAAGGATTTAAATGCTGTTTGAGAACTGAGATCTTGGTTGAACTGATCAAGTAACGTGATTGACTTGTGAAACTTGTTAAAAAAGGATTAAGTATAGAGATGAATTGATTCTTGACTATTCTTACAGCATTCCTTTGAGGAAATATGCATCTCTCCTCTTTTGATCCAGGTCCTTAACATTTTATTGGAGTTGTAACTTAAGTCTTCAATTTCTGAACATTTCATGAATGTTGTTTTAATATAAAGTTATGCAATCATTCAATCCACATATGATAATGAGGTCTCTTCTTGCTATTGGGATAGTTTATAAAGCAGGACCACTTGCAGTAACCAATCAGTGATGGGAGTGTAAACCACTTTCAGATGTGTGAATGCATTCCAGCAAGAATTCTCTTAACTGCACTGTTCCAACATGCTTGTCTATGTAAACTACAATGTTTTTCTTCAGATTGTGTTTGCAGATTTTTTTTTGCTGGTTCTTTTGCAAGTTGAAATTTCAGTTCTGCAATCCTGTCCATTGATTATTGGTGACCAGGGATTGCAAGTAACGTATCAAAAGTTAGATTATTTTCTTCCATTCTAGCTGACTTTCTGCAAATCATATCTCCAAGTGCAAACCTCCATTTGAATATCATAAAATTGGCTTCTTGGCATCTTGCCAAAGTGTGAATTTAAATCAACAATTCACTGGTGCCCACTAGCTTAGAGGAGGTGGTTTGCAGTGAATTGTTTGTTAATAAGGACAAAAGTTTCACTCAAATCAATCAATATAGAATAGCTGGATGCTTGAGTTTGCTGGGTTTTTAAAACTGTTTATAGTTTTCTGAAAGTTTGTATGTGGAAATCCACTAGTTGCTAGTGACCTTAAACTTTTCACAGGATGTATTATTTAGATTTTCCAGACTGCTTTAAACAGAAAATCTTTGAAATGATAAGAATAACAACAATTAATTTCACTATTAAAAAACTTGTCAAATTATTCAATGGTTGAATTTTTTATTGCTATACTAATTTAATTACTGCTAAGCACACTCTGGCACTGTAAAGCTAATTTTGTTGAAGTGTCAAATTTCTCCATTGTAAACTTTTTTTATTTTTACTTCAGACTTGATCAAAAGATAATCATTATTTTCCAATACTTGTCCATTTTTAGGATAAAATAGCATGTGTGTTGCATCTGTTGGCTCTGTTGCCCCAACATATGGTTAGGTCAGTTAACTGGATTGCTGGTTTGTGATACAGAGTAATGGGTCTGGGTTCAATTCCCATGCTGGCTGAGGCAAACATGAAGGATTCTCCTTCTCAACTTAGCCCGTTGCCTGAGGCATCGTGACCTTGTCATTAAACTACCACCGGTTAGTTGTGTTTCTAAAGAGAGCAGCCCTATGATCTGGTAAGACTATTGCAACTTTACCTTGCCTGCTAGTTCTTGTATGAGATACACACTCCTCTTGTCTTTTTGGTTTTATTTTTCTAGAGGTTTTCCTGGTAAGTCAATGTTAGATTAAGAACGATTGGTTCTAATATATTTTTGTCAGGGTTGGGGTCCGAACTTGTCTGCCTGGTCAGCAAGTTGTTTCAGGTGGAACATTGAAGTGTCTTAGTCTTTCAGCAGCATGCTACACTCAGTTGTAGGTGCGGGATAAGCCTTCAAATGGTCTTTCTGGAAATTGGCCTCAATATTTGAGATCACAGGTAGGACCTGCTTGGAGTAGTTGTAGCCTTTGCAAAAACTTTTGGGATGTGGCCATTTTAGCAGGATCTCCAGTTAGTGCAAATAGGGCAATGGGGTAATGCTGGGTCACCCAGTGGCTTTCTAGCTGGATAATGGCTCTTACAAAGTACCTCTTGATTTAGTTCTTGTGCCAACGATATTGGCAAACAGCTCTGGTAGCTACTTGCTGATGTTTTACAGGAGCCTAGTTGCTGTTAGTGTGCTGTCCATTTCTTTGTAAGTAAGGAATTGCGTTCTGATTATGTGCAACAAGCTTTAGAGACTAGATCAGGACTTCCCTGATCAGGACACAGATTAGACCATGTTCATGAAAATTATCTGTAAACTTGCAAGGGCATGAGAAAAATCTTTTCTTTTATTTAAAACTATGCCTTGATGATTTAAGAATATTCTTCATGGGTTTCTTTTATCATTAATTTTACACTTTTAAAAATTGCATATTACTATAAAATTAGGCTTAGGGAACAACTATTAGTTGAAAATGACAAAGCCGTACAAACTTTGAGACTGAGCTCCTGCCTATTTCCTTTCACCATCCTCTCCCAAAAGGAAAACAAATTGAGCATTTAAAGTTGTGATCCATATTTGGGCAATTTATAGTATAGTATACCGCACCCACAGTTGCACAGCTTTACAGACTTGCAGGAAGTGACCAGGATGAAAGAAAATTCTTGTGCTGAAGGCTTTAAGATTACTTTGGCTTTTCTACGGTGCAAATTCTGATATTGCGATCGACAATCAATGTAGTTCATTGGTTGTATTTCTCATACTTCTTGTTTTTCACTTAGCTGAGTAAATATGCTATATTAGGATACTATTTAATTGTTCAACTGCCAAAGATGATGCATGAAGTAAACTGATAACTTGTAAAAGAAAGTATTTTCTCTGTTCTGCATCTAGCACATGATATGTGTAGCTAGTTTGCTGGGTTCAGATTAACCTGTCTGTGATATCGCCTGTGTTACCACAAAGTCTGTGGACCTTTGCTACTCGTCCACAGATAAAAGTTCTTTTTCTTTTGTTTAATAGGTTAGATTGAACAAATGTTTGTAATTGTAGTAGTTAAGTTTGTCTCTTCCCCCCCCCCCCCCCCCCCCCGAGTCTAGATATTCTTTGCAAACAGACCGACAATATGCATTTTGTTTCCGCGAAGTACACAATTTAGATCTCCCTTCAATAGTTTTCCCAACAGTGGTGTTGAAGTGTCAAAGATTCAACAGTTTCGACTACTTTGTCGAGTTGTGTTGTGACTGAATCAGCTGTCACTAGTTTTATCGAACATTGCTTTTGAACCTCCTTTCATATGAACTAGAAGTGCAATGTAGTAGCAACAGTTTTGTCCAGGCCAATGCCAGCCTAACAGCATAAACTTAATTTCTTCTATGCAATATTCCTTGGCCATACAGCACAAATTACTACATTGGTACTGCCTGGGTTATCACTTTCCCTTCCTTTAAAAAAAGGATGAAAACACTGGATTATTAGCTTGAGTATTCATTATATTCTACGGCCAAGTAGGACCTCACATTAACTTATGTAATGTCTTGTTTGTGCTGAAATGGAGCAAATGTCTTCTTGGAAGTGGCACCATGTCTGAATCGACATTTATTGAAAGCATTTGGCTGACTTTGCTTGTGTATTAGTGAATGCACTTAAAAGAAGCCCATTGGATTTCTTAAAAGATGGAATAGGAGTTTACTAATGTAGGTTGAGCCTATTTCTGAAGTTTGATTCCACCTCCATGAGGAACTTAGGTTGCTGCATTTCAGAAAGCAGTGATTAATACCTTTTCAATTTTGCAGTGTGATCTGTAGACTGATATGGCTATGATTAGTGTGGGGCATTTGGAAAGTTCATGTGACGTGACTTACATTGACAAACCTCATTTATTAAACTGTTAATATTTCAACAGTTGTAGGGTTGGTGCTGTCTTACTGACTGCAGTGTCATTTTAATATAGACCATAGAACAGTACAGTGCAGAACAGGCCCTTTGGTGCTCGATGTTGCGCCGACTGTGAACTAATCTAAGCCCGCCCCCCTACACTATCTCATCATCATCCATCTGTTTATCCAAGGATTGTTTAAATGCCCCCAATGTGTCTAGGGCTACTTAATGGTTGTCACATGGTTGCCTTTTGATTTTAATTCCGCTTGGAGAGAAAGTCTGGGGGCTCTCGGTGCAACATGTCCCTGTGCCTTAGTCATTTTAAATGTTAATTTTCATTTTCTCTCTCTTTTAACACCAATCCTACCAACCCCCACATCCTACCCCAAAATCACCCCTATTTCTGCATTTGGTTACTTTGTCAGCGAAGATCAACTGGAAATCTGAAAAAACATTTCAGATTTCTTTTGAAGGTTGCTAGTTTAATTGGTGCTTTCTGGTTGTAAGCACCAGCAGTCTTTGCCAGCTAAATTACAAATCAATAAATGTTCTTACTCCAATCCTGACCCGCCTCATGTGGGAAGCACATTAACACGTTTAGTTGCAAAGCTATTGGAACCACTACTTTGTAGACTTTAGGAAATCATTAATAAAAGTGGAACATGTGAAAATTGCAGAAAATTTTCAAAATAAGTCAAAAGTAACTTGCAGTATCAGTACACCAAATTAATCTCTTGCATCAGCCCAAGACACTTCCTGTTTATCAAGAAGCCAGTTAAGACTTTGAGCTAATACATCTGTTGGATCAAAAATGCTTTTCTGGTGACAGCGGGGTCAGGAGACAGAGATAAGTGCTTAAACTCTGATAATTGAATTAGACATTTTTATATTAAACATAACACTTTGAATTCGGTGAACATTTGTTGCATTACAGTAACAAAATGAATTGATTTTATCTTCAAAAGAAACGTAATCATTAGAGTAATGGGGCTGGAGATCCTAGAAAATTGTAAAAATGGCAAACATTTCTAGTCTGTCTTGACCTAAAAGAATGAAAGAAATCTGAGTCAAAGACTTTCATCTGTGAATGAAACTTTTTATTGTTTTAATTGGTTTCATCTTTTCTAAGTAAAAGAATCCGGGATAGAAATGTTTAAATTCCCTACTAGGTCAATACTGTGGTTGATTTATTAATACATAATTTTGTGAAACTAGATTGCAACTTTGTTTTCTTCATACAAATTGTTCCTGACGGGTAATTCAAAGTTTTTTTTTCTTGAATTTGTTCAAACTTTCTATGCTAACCCTTGCACCACAAAAATATAGTTAAAATATTTTTAAGTGGAGCAAATGACAACATGTTTCGCAATGTTTTGTTGAACTTGGTGCATATAATCTTTTGACAATTTGTCTTTGTGTAATTTTGTTTTAAGAAATAGGACTGTGGAGTTGAAAGTAGGAGTTTGCTGGTATACAGGGGGGAAAAAAAGCTGAACCTGTACCCATATTATAAAAATAGGTGTGTCCGACAGTTCTAAGCAAAAATGTAAGTGTTCTAGATATTATTACTTGTGACTGAAACCTGTCCCAACTATGATTTTTAAAAAATAATCAACCTGCATGTAATTTTCAGGTTTAAAGATTTTTCTGGTCACCATGCCTCTCTTTAGGCAAATATATCACAGGCCAATCTGTACTCGTTATGTAGTTTGAGCACCAGCCTGCATGAGAGCAGCTCCAACGCTACTCAGAAGCTTGGCACTAACTAGGGCAAAGCCCACTTGATTGAATCTGACACTGTATCAACTCTTTCCACCACCCAAGCTCAGTAGCAGTGTCTACTATCTACAAGACGGACTGCAGAAATTTGTCAAAGGTTGTTTGCATCTTCCAAAGTCATGGCCCATCTAGAAGGATGAGGGCAGCAGATGCATGTGAACACCACCACCTGCAAGTTTCCCTCCAAGTCACTCTCACTATCCTGACTTGGGAATATATTGCCATTCTTTTGCTGTCACTGGATACAAATCCTCTGGAATGTTCTCCCTAATGATATTGCAGCACATTGGTTCAAGAAGGCAGCTCACCACCACTTTCTTGAGAGCAACAAGGGTCTGGCAATAAAAATGCTGGTCAACCAGTGACCTCCACGTCCCACAAGAAAATTCTTCTAAAAGATCAGACCGAGCTAGTTGGCTTACCAGGTTGCATGATTTATTTTAAAATCTGGCTTTCAAAGCTCCTTGGAATATTGCTACCCAAAATGATTTCAGTTGATATCCTGAATGGTCTTTTTGTATGAAGCCATCTAACTTAACTAATGTCCAATTCTCTAATTTTTTTGTGTAAATACCATTATATTTTATAACCTTTTGCTTTGGTTAGAAGCAGTTGTTCATATATAATTTGCAACTTCTCACCAGTTTGCACTCATTTCATTTGTGTCAAAAGTGTATGATTGCTTCCAAATAAAGTTAGGGTTGGAATTTGGCTTACATCATTCTGAAAATGTGTTCGAGCATTGCAGTTCAACCTCTTGAGTTGATAATTATTGGCTCAATGAATCTTCAGATTTCTCAATATTTTCCCTAATTGAATTGGCTCCAACTCCTTCTTTTCCATCTCCGAGGTGCTGTTATCAGCATGCATGCACTTCCAGCAAATTGTAATGCAAAAAGGTTTGCACTTGAGGGGAAGAATCGGGCTAATTGCACCTAGCAGAAATTTCCCGTGGCAGTAAAACTTGGCTGTTGTCTTAGAAATGCTTTCTTAAATACCTTTGTTCTGAAGATGGCATCAGTACATTTGTTTACCTTTTTCAGTGCTGCAACTGTTATGATAAATGGAGCTTATGTCACTTTTACTAAGAACATTCCGATGCATTTGCATTTGCATTTACAAGAAGTGTTCAGATTAATCAACCCTCTTAAGTTTCTTAATTTAACTGTATTTACTTTTATTCATTGTCACTGGGTTAAAATCCTAGAATCTCCAACAAAAGGCAAGTTCACTGCTACCTTCGCTGGTAATTGGGGATGGAAAAGAAATGTCTGTCTTATCAAAACCATCCTGTGACCAAATACTTTTTAGAAAATAGTGGTGTGGAATCATGCGAAGTAGGTAGTATCCTATACAAGAAATGCAATTTTGGAAGTCAAATGCGTGCTCCCTATAATTTTAGACGAATTAGGTAGGGAGCTGTAGAGAGCGTGTCACATATTTGAGGAATTCTGCAACCAGTTGATATTGGTATTTGTAGGTGTATATTGCAAACTGTTCAGTCTTTTAGCTTTGTCAAGGACAGATTGTCATAAATCCATATAGCATCTGCAAATTTCTAAGGAATACACACCCGGTTTTTTTTAGAAATCGTTATAGAAGATACTTCTAAGAGTATAGTGAAAGATATCAATCTATCAAATATCAAACAACAGTGTGACTATTTAATAGATTTATAAACCAATCCTCATTCTTGAGATATTGGCATACTGCTGAGAGAACTTTGTCATTGTTTTGGAAGCTAATTTTAAAATTCAGAATTAATAGGTAAGTTTGTTCCAGTGACGTTAGAGACCTTTAGAACTTAGCACAGCACAAGAATGGGCCCTTCAGTCCATGATGTGCCTTTGGTCCAAATCCCTCCATTCCTTGCGTATTCATGTGAAGTGCAATGCTCCAGTTAAATGAAGATGACTAGTTATGTTAAGAATATCAATGAAATCTTCTACAATTTTGACAAAACTGATATGTAGGTTACCAAAACTGAGAAAATTAGAATTAGATTTCATTGTCAAGTATACACAAGTACAGGGATACAGGAGGCTCTTAAGAGCCCATGTTGTTTATGGGCAAGATAATGGCATGGATAGAGGATTGGCTGACTGGCAGAAGGCAGAACGTGGAAATAAAGGGGCCTTACTCAGAAAGGCACATGGTGACTTCTGGAGTTCCGCCACACTCCGTTTTGAGAGTATTATTCATTTAATGATCTGGATGAGGAACTGAGGGAATTGTCACTGTGTTTGCAGAAGACACAAAGATAGGTGGAGGGACAGTATGGAAAAATGGGGAGGTTGCAGAAGGACTTGGGACAGGCTATGAGATTGGGAAAAGAAGTGGCAGATGAATACACTGGGCAAGTCTGAGTTTATGCACTTTGGTAGAAAATACTGTGTCTCTATTCTTCCTAAATGGTAAGGGGCTTCAGAAACCTGAAGCTCAAAGGGGTTTGGAAGTACTAGTTTAAGATTCTCTAAAGGTTAAAATGCAAGTTAAATTGGCATTTAAGAAGGCAAATGCAATGTTAACTTTAGCCCTCTTGAAATTAATGCTATGAGAGCAGTGTACTGCTGAGGCTGTGGTCAGATTGCATTTGGAATATGGTGGTCAGTTTGAGCCCTGTATCTAAGGATGTATACATGTTGGTGTTGGAGAGGGTCTGGGGAGGTTTACAACAATGATCCTGGGGATGAAGAGCTTGTATAAGGAGTGGTTCAGGATTGTGGGTCTCTACTAGATATGGATTAGAAGGATAAGAGGATATCTGATTGATTGATTTTGACAAATATAGAAAGGTCTGGATAGAGTGGATGTGGAGAAAATCTTTCAACTAGTAGGAACGACTAGAATCTGAAGACACCGTCTTAGAGTGAAGGGACAATTGTTTAGACAACTGTTGAGATGTGGAATTTCTTCAGCCAGAGGGTCCTTATTCTGTGGAACTTATTTGCTGCCGTGGGCTATGGAAGCCAAGTCATTGAGTGTATTTTGGACAAATAGGCTCTCGATTAGTAGAGATTGAGGGTGGTGCATATATAGAACAATCTGCCAGAGGAACTGTTAGAGGTGAGTAAAATTACATTTTTAATTGACTTTTCTCACTTCACTTTTGTGAGGTGATCAACTTCAGGGTGTCTGAGGTAAGGTTTCTTCCTGGCGGTGGCAATGCAGGGAGATGACTGATGCAGCATGGAGGAAAAAGTGAGAGAGCAAGCCCAGCGCAGAGGAGACTGGTCAGTCTGGGGTGACGGTGAGTGCATGGAGGCAGCGAGCCTAATATGGGGGAGAATGAGCCCAACGTGGCATTGATAGAGGCCCCCCAGCTTTTATGGTGATGGCGAGAGCAGGCAGCCCAAGGTCTCCCAGCATCTGTGGTGGCAGCAAGCTCAGTTTGGAGTAAATCAGACCCTTCTGGGGAGTGCAAGCCCAGGATGGCTAAGTTCTTAAGGAGTGTAATGTTGAACATTTTTATTTTTTATTTTTCTACCTTGTAGCTAAGATGGTGCTCATAATGGCAGTCATGATTTGGAGATGCCGGTGTTGGACTGTTAAAGTTAAAAATCTCACAACACCAGATTATTGTCCGGTAGGTTTATTTGGAAGCCCTAGCTTTCAGAGCGCTGCTCCTTCAGGTGGTTGTGGAGTATAAGATGTGGACACAGAATTTATTGTAAAAATTTAAAGTGTGATGTAACTGAAATTATATATTGAAAAAGACCTTTTTAGAATGAACCTGTTGGTTTTAGTTCTTTCATATATAAATCACAGAACTTTTTTAAAAGTTACATTCTCAAGCTAACTTTAACAATTGGTGTCATATCAGCCCGGATAATGCATTGAAGGTGTGAGGTGTCCTGTGTGAGGCTGTCTGTGCCACGATGTTCGGACTGATTCTAATCTAAAAAAGATTTACAGAATCTTTCTTGGATTCATGCACTTTTTGAGCAAAGTAAAATGTAATTCTGCAAGTACAAATTCACCCCACAAATGTGTGTGGGGGAGGGGGTGTGGTTATGAGTGTCTGTGAAGTGTGTGTGTGTGACCGTATGAGTGAGTGCCTACAGGTGACCCCACTGCGCTTTACGCAGACGAAAACTTGCAGACACTCATACCCCTCCACCACATGCATGCGTGCGCATGTGCATGCACGCACACAGGTTTGTGGGGTCAATTTGTACTTGCAGAATTACATTTTACTTTGCTCAAAAACTGCACGAATCCATGTAAGATTCTGTAAATCCATTTTTTAAAATTAGAATCAGTCTGAACGTTCTCACACAGGGCACCTCTCACCTTCAGTGCATTCAGTGCAACACCAATTGTTAAAGCTCACTTGAGAATGTAACTTTAAAAAAAGTTTTGCGATTTTATATATGAAAGAACTGAAACCAACATTCTCATTCTAAAAGGTGAGAGACTTAACATACAATCCAGGTTTATTTCAACATATAATGTTGCTTCACACTAAAACGTTTGTTTATAAATTGTCTTAGGATCTTAAACTCCACAATCACCTGATGAAGGGGCAGTGCTCTGAAAGCTACTGCTTCCAGATAGACCTGTTGCTTCATTATGGTGACATTGTATGCTTTTCACTGTACTTCTGTATCCATGTATTGGAATACACCTGACACTATAAAATCTTAATTGTACCACTTCTCCTTTTTTGATGCAAAATGGTAGAAGATTACTAATTGTTGAATGCTAATAAGTATTGGAATAAGGCACATGGTTATAGATCGTGAAGTTAGTGGTGATGCTGGTAGAGGGATGAAAGATTATTGAGAATTGAGATTGGATTTGCATAATGCTTCAGAGGTTGTGGCTAACAATGTGTGCCAAAATAACTAATGATTTACTATACAAATTCTGTTGTTCTTGCCCTACATAAAACAGATTAAAAGGTATCTTTGAATGATTTAAGTCACCTGAATTTGCTGTAAAGGTAATAGCATTTTTATATGGTCCAGTATTCACTTTTGTATAGTATAGTCAGAGTATCACTATCAATAATATGTAATCAATATGGACATGGTATCCAGAGATTTTCCTTGTTTATGTGATTTATGTGCAGTTCAAATGTTCATGTTTAAACATCCTTATGTCACTTTCCTTCTGAATGGGGGAACACTGTCCAGGTATGGTTCCATGGAAATCCAGCCCAGCACTTACTGCTATCTGTAAGCTTTAATCTGTCCTTTGTGATTCACTGCATAGTGAGCAAGAGCCGAAGTGTCTTTTCCCCTATTGAGCCTGGAACACTAGCCAATTGAAGTAATTTAACTCTTGTCCTGGCTGAGGCCAATAATGTTTCATGCTCTTCATGCAGAATCTTTGTTACTGTAACACAAGGTGGAGATTGAGCCCAAGAACTCCTTGGGAGATTTAGATATGGAACCTATGCTATTGAAATTAGTCTACACTGTACTTCAGCTGTTAGCCAATTGAGCCATAATTGTGCACTCATCAGAACTCAGCAATTCTTTTGAAGCATTCTGTACTGTTGCATTTCTCCTGCCTTACTGATATTCTGTGGGAGTAACAGTGCAACACCCATCCTAAGAATGCATCTGTTGCCATTGAACTCCACTCTTGTTAATCTTTAAACAGGCACATCTATCAATTTTGGCAACAGAAGCGAATAATGAAATACCATAATAGTCCACCCAGAATAGGAAATATATTCCATATACAAGATTATTCTTCTCACCTTCTCTGTTTGTAGGCATATCATTGTTACAGCTTGGTGAATAATTACCAAAGTGCAAATGATTTATTATTGACGTGGCAAGGAGTCTGTGCTTATATTATTAATACATAGTAATATACTTGATCCAGTTAAGGATTTATGAAATAGCACTCTAGAATTTCATTGTTTGGCAAGAAACAAAGGTGGGAAAATCTTGTTATTGATGCATTTTGTAAATATTTGGTTAAAAGTTAACAGCTAACCTTTTTCATTATAGCAATGTTGAATTTTGTGGGCGGCACGGTGGCACAGTGGTTAGCACTGCTGCCTCGCAGCGCCAGAGACCCGGGTTCAATTCCCGACTCAGGCGACTGACTGTGTGGAGTTTGCACGTTCTCCCCGTGTCTGCGTGGGTTTCCTCCGGGTGCTCCGGTTTCCTCCCACAGTCCAAAGATGTGCAGGTTAGGTGAATTGGCCATACTAAATTGCCCGTAGTGTTAGGTAAGGGGTAAATGTAGGGGTATGGGTGGGTTTCGCTTCGGCGGGTCGGTGTGGACTTGTTGGGCCGAAGGGCCTGTTTCCACACTGTAATCTAATCTAATCTAATCTAAAAAAAAACTACTAAAAAAAACTTTTTGTGCCTCTTAGCATAAGGTAAAAAGAAATTGAGGCTATGTAATTGGATAATAAAGTGTACTTCTGGTCTACTGAAAGCATAATGTTCCACCGAAGCAATTGTGTTCATTCTGAATAAAGAACAGCTTCTGTCCCCAGTTTTGGTTATCCTATATTTGCCCTTGCATGATGCTCTTGGATTGTAAAATAACTGAACTTTCAATAACTGATCTTTTTGGTCAGTGCACTCATTCAGTTAGGTATTAATCTTGCATCCCCCCATCCGTAACAGGACAAAGAGCCCATGTAGGCATTTATAATTTTACAGTAGTACTGCGAAGAGTTTGATCAAATCCTTTTTATTATTTATGTATCAGTTGCTTTCATGTTACCTCTTCAAATTTGTATTTAACTGGTTTATTTTGAATTTAAAAGTTATTGACTGACTTTGATTGCAGCTGAAGCATTGCTTTCAGACATTTGTTTTTTCAGACATTCTGATAATCCTGTCTTATGGCAATTTGAGACTCCAGAACCATTCATTTGAAATGCATTAATGTCATAGAAGCATGTGTGATACTTTTATAAACCCACCGCACCTTTTGGATTTGCTGCTTATTGAAACTGTGAAAGTTGGCTCATGGGATGGGAGATAAACCATGTCTAGGTGAAGAAAATGAACTAACACATATGCCATGATAGTAGTATTATTTTTAAAAACCGTGAATAATCTTTGTTTGATATTTCCTTTTCATATCTTTTTTCCAGTCGTGACCTTGAAAATAAGGAGACACTCAGGGGCTTACCAAAAATGGATGACCGTCCAGAGGAGCGTATGATCAGGGAAAAGCTGAAGGTGACGTGCATGCCAGCTTGGAAACATGAATGGCTAGAAAGAAGGAACAGGCGAGGACCTGTAGTAAGTACAACTAGGAATCCTCTTAAAAATATGTTCTGGGCTGAAGTCTGTACCTTGAGCTTATGACGTATATAAATGCATGTCCACTTTTATAAAAGTTTTTGCATACTTATAAGTGCAAAAGTGCAAGTGATAAAGCTGAGAGTACCTTGAGACTTGGCTTGAGGCGAGAATTAATTCTGACAGACTTGCTTACACTCAACTGTAATGTGGGAGTGTCTGGTATTTACTTCTGAGGGATAGACTTATTCAGCAGAAATAGTTGAAGATGCTGAAGTTTGCCAGTGTTACAGTAGAGATATTAAATGCCTTTTGATCTGGGATAGCAGGAGGCGGCAACTGGAATTTGGCAGAACTCCGGGTCAAGAATGAAGTCTGGCTCATGTTATTTAGGAGAAAACCCTGTGTCTAGCAGCACTGGTTTGAGATTTTAGAAGAATTGCAAACATTAAAAGTAGTGTTTTCTGAGTGGTTCTTGAATGCATAACTATGTCATTTTTCTTTTGCTCTTTCTGTCACACAAAAATTGAGATTTATACTTTAGGTGCAGTTCATAAGTTTTTTTCAAACCACGAGCAGCCAACTATGGGAAGGCTAACTTAATAGTATTAGTGCATCCTGAGGAAGTTAGTACTTGCACATACTTAGATCGCACAGTCTAAATTTAAATCTGACCATTCTAGTCAAAATAATCAAAATAAAGCTTGGATTTGGGGAAAGGCGAAATTAGCTCATGCATTATTTGTATCATTACTTGTTTTGATTTCACATTGTTTAAACCTTTATTTTGGACATAAATTTCATTTAATGAAAGCTAAAGTAATAGGGAACAATGTTTTCAGAAAATGTTGAGCGAATTGTGGAAAATGGTCAAAGTTAAAAATCACGCAATACCAGGTTATAGTCCAACAGGTTATTTGGAAGCACTAGCTTTCAGAGTGTGCTGCTTCATCAGGTGGTTGAAGGAGAATTGCTCCGAAAGCTAGTACTTCCAAATAAACCTGTTGGACTATAACCTAGTGTTGTGATTTTTAACTTTGTACATCCCAGTCCAACACTGGACCTCCAAATTATGGAAAGTTATCAGTCACTATGCTTCTATAACAACTTACTGCATTGCTGTGATACTCCACTTGAAAAATCATAATCACAGTGCCATCTACAGACATAACAAGTTCTGAGTTTCATTGAAGTAGGGACACTGAATTTAAGATACAGAAGATATTGATTATCTAATGCCCCTTGTGTATGTAAATACTTTAGGGCCTGGATTAGCAGGTATGCTCAATGATGAAAGTTAGTGTCTAGTGAATACTTGTTTTATTTTAACAGGAACAAAGTCTTTAACGATTCAAAGGTATTGATTTGCATTTTAATAGGGGGGGGCTTGTACTGTGCTGTACTTTTCTATGTCCTATGATTGAGAGAAGGGCAGGACTGGCAGCTCAATGTCCCAGGGTATAAATGTTTAATGTATAAAAAATAAGGGAGTTGGTTTTTTTGCCTCTTTTTGTTCTAATCAACTTCTTCAGAAATGTTATTACACACCACCTGGAGCAGATGGGCCGTGAATCAGGCCTCCTGGTGTGGGAATTGTTTTACTGATGAAGGAGCATGCCACAACTGCACTAAGCGCATATCTTGGAGGGCTCATCCAGCAAGGCCATATGGGTAGAACTTGGGAATAGGAAAGGTATAGTCGCTATGATGAGGTTGTACTTTAGACCTCTCTGTGTAAATTACCACAAGCTACTTGAGGTTTTCAGTATCTCATGTCCCAGTAACCAATGGCAAATAGAGAAACAAATATCGAAGTAGTTCATGATGTAAAAACAATAGGGTTGTTGTAGTGTAGCTGGGGCCCCTTAGTTCTAGGGGCTTAGATGGGACAGAATTTGTTAGGTGCATTCAGGACTTTATTAAAAATAGTTTGCAGTTAGTCTGATTAGAGAAGGGGCCATATCAGGAATGAGCCTGGCCGAGTGATTGAGGTTTCAGTGAGGGTGCATTTTGGGAAGAGTGATCTTAGTTCCTTTAGTTTTAAGATAGTTATGGGTAAGGATAAGATGGTTGTTGTGTGAAAGTATGAAATTGGGGAAAGTCTAATTATAACCGAATTAGGCAGGAACTGGAGAAAATAGATTGGGGACAGCTATTTGATGGTAAATCAACATGTGGGAATCTTTTAAAGGCCAGTTGATCAAAGGTCACAAACCGCATGTTCCTGTGAGGATGAAAGATAGGGATTCAGAAACCTTGGATGGTGACCGATTGCTGAAAGATTTTTCAAAAAGGGAAAGGAAGCATATGTAAGGTTTAGGAAACTGAAACCAGACAAGACCCTTGAATATATAGGAAGCAGAGAATAATTTAAACAAGGAGTTAGGAGGCACGTAGGTGAATGGTGCATGCCATGTGACTACTAACATTTTGTTTTTTTGTAGATGTCTTCACCTACTTCATCAATGATCTTCCCTTCATCATAAGATCAGATGTGGAGATGTTCACCAATGATCACCATTTGCGACTGCTCAGATACTGAAGCAGTACATGTTTAAATGGACAGTATCCAGAGTTGGGCTGAGAAGTGTAAAGTAACATTCACAGTACACAATTGCTAGACAATGACCATTTCCAATAAGAGACTATTTAACCACTGGCCCTTGACATTCAATGCGTTGCCATCACTGAATCACCCACTATCAACATCCTGGGGGTTACCAATGACCAGAATTTCAATTGCACTCACCACATAAATACAGTGGCTACGAGAGCAGGTCAGAGGCTAGGATTACTGTGATAATACTCCCCACTTGCCTCTGACTGTAGCTTCGACAATACTGAAGAAGCTTGACACCATCCAAGACGAAGAGTCCACTTGATTGGCACCCCATCCTCTCCTTCCACGGCCGCTGTTCTGTACTAACAAGATGCACTGCAGCAATTCAAAGATCATTAGACAACACCTTCCAAACCCACACTATTTCCATCTTGAAGGACAAGGTCAGCAGACGATAGGAACACCATCACTTGATAAAGTTCCCCGTGGTAGGCTGATGGAGAACTTGAAGTCGCATGGGGTCCAAGGTGTACGAGCTATATGGATAGAGAACTGGCTGGGCAGCAGGTGACACTAGTAGTGGAAAGGATTTCTCAAAATGGAGAACCATGACTAGTGCTATTCTTCAGGGATCCGTGGTGGGACCACCGTTTGTGATATACATAGAACATAGAAAAATACAGCGCAGTACAGGCCCTTTGGACCTCGGTGTTGCGCCGATCCAAGCCCACCTAACCTACACTAGCCCACTATCCTCCATATGCCTATCCAATGCCCGTTTAAATGCCCATAAAGAGGGAGAGTCCACCACTGCTACTGGCAGGGCATTCCATGAACTCACGACTCGCTGAGTAAAGAATCTACCCCTAACATCTGTCCTATACCTACCACCCCTTAATTTAAAGCTATGCCCCCTCGTAATAGCTGACTCCATACGTGGAAAAAGGTTC
Organism: Chiloscyllium plagiosum; assembly: GCF_004010195.1. NCBI lineage: Eukaryota > Metazoa > Chordata > Chondrichthyes > Orectolobiformes > Hemiscylliidae > Chiloscyllium > Chiloscyllium plagiosum. Next base: position 70,508,476 of record NC_057710.1, read on the forward strand.
TCATGGTCAACCCTATCTAAACCCCTAATCA